>NC_056462.1:11552187-11602187 GCF_018296145.1 Oncorhynchus tshawytscha | reverse complement strand
ACCTTTAAAAAGGTAGGGGGTGTGGATCAGAAAACCAGTCAGTATCTGTTGTGACCACCATTTTCCTCTTCAGAGCGACACATCTCCTTTGCATAGAGTTGATCAGGCTGTTGATTGTGGCCTGTGGAATGTTGTCCCACTCCTCTTCAATGGCTGCGCGAAATTGCTGGATATTGGTGGGAACTGGAACATGCTGTTGTACACGTTGGTTCAGAGCATCCCAAACATTCTCAATGGGTGACATGTCTGGTGAGTATGCAGGCCAAGAACTGGGACATTTTCAGCCTCCAGGAGTTGTGTACAGATCCTTGCGACATGGGGCCGGCATTATTATGCTGAAACATGAGGTGATGGCGGTGGATGAAGGGCATGATAATGGGCCTCAGGATCTCGTCATGGTATCTCTGTGCATTCAAATTGCCATCGATAAAATGCAGTTGTGTTCGTTGTCTGTAGCTTATGCCTGCCCATAGCATAACCCCACCGCCACCATGGGGCACTCTGTTCACAACGTTGACATCAGCAAACCGCCAGCCCACACAACGCCATACAGGCCGTCTGCCACCTGCCCAGTACAGTTGAAACCGGGATTCATCCGTGAAGAGCACACTTCTCCAGCGTGACAGTGGCCATCTAAAGTGAGCATTTGTTCACTGAGACCCTGCCGAGGACAACGAGCAGATGAGTTTCCTCAGTTGTTTTAACCCATCAGCTGTCCGGGTGTCTGGTCTCCAAGCCTTCAGACTGTTAAACAGCCAACACTAACATAGAGAGGCTGCTGCCAACATACTGACTCATCTCTAGCCACTTTAATAATGAAAAATGTATTTAATAAATGTATCACTAGCCACTTTAAACAATGCCACTTTATATAATGTTTACATACCCTACATTACTCATCTAATATGTATATACAGTACTCTATACCATCTACTGCGTCTTGCCTATGCCGTTCGGCCATCGCTCATCATGTATTTTCATGTACATATTCTTATTCATTCCTTTACACTTGTGTGTATAAGGTAGTTGTTGTGAAATTGTTAGGTTAGATTACTTGTTAGATATTACTGCATGGTCGGAACTAGAAGCACAAGCATTTCGCTACACTCGCATTAACATCTGCTAACCATGTGTATGTGACAAATACATTTGATTTGAGGTGAAATAGTCAGATGTGGAGGTCCTGGGCTGATGTGGTTACACGTGGTCTACGGATGTGAGGCCGGTTGGACGTACTGACAAATTCTCTAAAACGACATTGGAGACTGTTATGGTAGAGAAATTAACATTCAATTCTCTGGCATAGCTCTGGTGGACATTCCACACCTGTGAGGTGGATGGATTATCTTGGCAATGGAGAAATGCTCACAAACAGGGATGTAAACAAACTTGTTCACAAAATTTTAAATAAATACACTTTTTGTGCATTTTTAACATTTCTAGGGTCTTTTTTTTCAGCTCATGAAACATGGGATCAACACTTTACATGTTGCGCTTACAGTGCCTTCGGAAAGTATTCAGACCCCTTGATGTTTTCTATATTTTGTTACTTAACAGCTTAAAATGGACCCAAAAAAAAGAATCCTAAGCAATCTACACACAATGCCACATAATGGCAAAGCGAAAAAAAGGTTTTTAGAAATAATGTATTTACATAAGTATTCAGACCCTTCGATATGAGACTCGAAATTGAGCTCAGGCGCATCCTGTTTCCATTGATCATCCTTAGATATTTCTACAACTTGAATGGAGTTCACCTGTGGTAAATTCAATTGATTGGACATGATTTGGAAAGGCACACACCTGTCTATATAAGTTCCCACAGTTCACAGTGTATGTCGGAGCAAAAACCAAGTAATGAGGACAAAGGATAAGTCCGCAAAGGTCCGAGACAAGTTTGTGTTGAGGCACAGATCTGGGGAAGAGTATCAAAACATGTCTGCAGCATTGAAGGTATCCAAGAACACAGTGGCCTTCATCATTCTTAAATGGAAGAAGTTTGGAACCACCAAGACTCTCCCTGGAGCTGGCCGCCCAGCCAAACTGAGCCATCGGGGGAGAAGGGCCTTGATCAGGGAGGTGACCAAGAACCTGATGGTCACTCTGACAGAGCTCCAGAGTTCCTCTGTAGAGATGGAAGAACCTTCCCGAAGGACAACCATTTCTGCAGCACTCTACCAATCAGACCTTTATGATAGAGTGACTCCTCAGTAAATGGCACATGACAGCCCGCTTGGAGTATGCCAAAAGGCACCTAAAGGATTCTAAGACCATGAGAAACAAGATTCTCTGGTCAGATGAATCCAAGATTGAACTCTTTGGCTTGAATGCCAAGAGTCTCATCTGGAGGAAACCTGGCAACATCCTTCTGGTGAACCATGGTGGTGGCAGCATCCTGCTGTGGGGCTGTTTTTCAGCGGCAGGGACTGGGAGACTTGTCAGGATCGAGGGAACGGATGAACGGAGCAAAGTAAAGAGAGATCCAAAGAGCACAGGACCTTAAACTGGGGCGAGGGTTCACCTTCCACCAGGACAACGACCCTAAGCACACAGCCAAGACATCACAGGAGTGGCTTCGGGACAAGTCTCTGAATGTCCTTGAGTGGCCCAGCCAGAGCCCGGACTTGAACCCGGTTGAACATCTCTGGAGAGACCTGAAAATAGCTGTGCAGCAACGCTCCCCATCCAACCTGAAAGAGCTTGAAACCCCCCAAATACAGGTGTGCCAAGCTTGTAGAGTCATACCCAAGAAGACTCGATGCTGTAGTCGCTGCTAAAGGTACTTCAACAAAGTACTGAATAAAGGGTCTGAATACTTATGTAAATTTGATATTTCCGTTTTTAAAATTTTTAACAAATTAGCAAAAATGTCTAAAAACATGTTTTTGCTTTGTCATTATGGGGTATTGTGTGTGGATCGATGAGAATTTTTTTTTTTTAAATACATTTTAGAATAAGGCTGTAAAGTTTTTTTTTAAATGAAAAAAGTCAAGGGGTCAGAATACTTTCCAAAGGCACTGTATATTTTTGTTCAGCATAGTGTGAGACCTTATTTTTTTCAAACCTCACGCTCGCCAGCCGGATCTGTAGTTTACCCTCCCCTGGGTTATACAATACAGACTACAGCAAAAGCAGCAAGCTTGCAAATGCCAAAAGGAGGTCATGTGAGTATCTGACTTCCTACAGTTAGACTATAGGATCCAATACAATGAGCCCATCAGAAGGTGGGTGTACTAGGCCTACTGTATGCACATCCTAAGACATTGTGACATTGTTGAGATCACCATGGTGGCGACAGAGAAGGCTGCCATGCTTCTAGCTCTTTGGAAACTTTGCAGTAGTTTGTTTTTTACGTGTTATTTCTTACATCATTAGCCCAGGTATTTTTTTGTGTCATTACATACAGCCGGGAAGAACTTTGGATATCAAAGCGGCTGTAGCATTACGACCAGGAATACGACTTTCCCGAATCTGAACCTTCCAGGACAATGGAACTGATTCCAGAGGCTGACACAAAGCACTGCCGGCGAGGAGAGGTACTCGGAGAGGACTGCTAGTCCACAATAAAATGCAGACCGTATTACCTCCCAAGAGAATTCTCTTCGGTTATATAGTCACAGCCATGTATATTCACCCTCAAGCCGATACCAAGACGGCCCTCAATGAACTTCACTGGAAACCACATATCCTGAGGCCGCATTTATTGTAGATAGGGATTACAAAGCAAATTTGAAATAAAACATTACCGAAGTTCTATCAACACATTGACTGTAGTACTCGCGCTGCTAAAACACTCGACCACTGCTACTCCAAATCTGGGATGCCTACAAAGCCCTCACCCGCCCTCCCTTTGGCAAATCTGATCACGACTCTATTTTTCTCCTCCCTTCCTATAGGCAGGAACTCAAACAGGAAGTACCCGTGCTAAGGACTATTCAACGCTGGTCTGACCAATCGGAATACACGGTTCAAGATTGTTTTGTGTGGTGTGGTGTGGGGTGAAGAAGGCGCTGCCCTAGGAGGCTGAAAAAATGTGTCTTGGCACCTAAAACCTTCACAAACTTTTACAGATGCACAATTGAGAGCATCCTGTCGGGCTACTATATAGACTTGAAATCATCTACTGGCTACTTTAATAATGGAACACTAGTCACTTTAATAATGTTTACATATTTTGAATTACTCATCTCATACTGTATTCTATCCTATTCTATTGTATCTTAGTCTATGCCGCTCTGACATTACTCGCCCAAATATATATTCTTAATTCCATTCCTTTACTTTAGATTTGTGTGTATTGTGTATATTGTTGTGAAATCGATAGATATTACTTGTTGGATATTACTGCACTGTTCGAGCTAGAAACACAACGAACGTGACGCTGTCTATATATACGCACACGCGCGCGCGCGCGCACACACACACACACACACACACACACACACACACACACACACACACACACACACACACACACACACACACACACACACACACACACACACACACACACACACACACACACACACACACACACACACACACAGGCAACTAACCATATACAATAACCCACAAATTACCCAAAGAATATGGCTGCCTATATATGGTTCCCAATCACAGACAACGATAAACAGCTGCCTCTTATTGAGAACCAATCTAGGCAACCATAGACATACAAAACACCTAGATAGTAAACCACCCCATAAACATGCAAAACCCCTAGACAGTACAAAGCACTTACATCACCCATGTCACACCCTGACCTAACCAAAATAATAAAGAAAACAAAGAATACTAAGGTCAGGGCGTGACACTGTAATCCTTCTACAACCGTACATCTGACATCATAACATACTACTAAAGGATATTTCAAGAAGTCCTTTAAATGGGGTCGTACAATAGAGGCTGAGCTTCTGGAAGTTGTAACATTAAATCATCATATTGTGTTTTATAGGGTTCTTTTCTTAATATACAATATGTGCTCCCACTGTATGCCATGTATACCTCGACACTATAGTTATACAGTATAGAATGCATCAAGTCCTTTAAAATGTGTGGCTTTGTAGTGTACAATAAGATCAGGCCCGTTATATTTCTCATGGTTCAGTTTTGCTATTCATTTTAATATACGTGATCATCCACGTATCTGAAGCCATATCTGTTTTCTAGCAACGACAAAGAATGTTTTGATGTCTTCATTGACCTATCGAACGTCAAACTCATGATTAAAGAAAACACTACAAAGCCACATTCATATAGTGATATTTAATTAGATACTGCTTCTTTTTTCCCTTTTTTTCTTTTTTACAGTTGTTTACGATAATGAGGATTTCTATTTATATAGTGTTTTGTATTAAAGTATGACACTTTAAATGTTGTCATCCATATCCAACATAGCTGATTGCAAGATAATTATCTCTACATGCTTTTTAACTTTTGTTTTATTTTTGTATGTTAGTGCCGAAGAAGGAACAACCCAGACAGAACACTTTCTCTGTAGTGACAGTTATTTTATTTTATAGTGTGTCAGTAAGCTCAGCAATGCCGGCGTTTGAAACCTAGTCTTTCATACAATACTGTATATCTCCTCAGGTAGCTTATTTAATGCTCCAGAAATCCAATAACTGCACAAGGCACATTTATTTAGCTACTCGGAAATTCCACTAGAAATATGCAGTCCTCAATTCACCTCCGGCTCCGGCTCCCCCGCAATAGTAAAATACTGAAAAATATATACCTAATATAAAAAAAAACGATGCATTGAGATACAGTTACACGCGGTAACGCGCAGCAGGGCACACTGGTATGTACATTCAGCGGTGAATTTAGATGAGGCATTTACGTCTCCATTGCCCAGGGGTTCTCTCAATCTGTATCAATAATGCAACGAGCCTTTGAAATGGATTGTTTTAACGTACGTGTATTACCACAAACAGCATAATGCAGTGTTACACCATCAGGGTTCTGTGTATTGCTGTTCTGGAACCTGTGTTTCCAGAGAGTTCCGAAGCATACACTGTAGCGCCTTTGTAATTCAGCTTTCTGAAGTGTGTGTCGTGTTGTGTGTCTCTGTGTACTGTTGTGTCCAGTTGCAGTGTGGTTGTGTGGGATTCATCGTGGGTCATGGTGTGTGGCTATTGTTGTTTGTGTTACGTTCCCTGAAGACACATCTAGATGTCGTCGCTCAGAAAAGGGAACTAACAAAAGAGTCACTTCGACAACCAAACCAAAACAGAAGGGGTTTCAAATGGGTTCTGAAAGACATCAATGGGGGTGCCCACTGAAAGTTGGCAAAGAACAAGAAAACGGTCCTAAACGACACCCACGATGGACGCCCACTCGATTTGCATTAGAAAAGACAAACTAAAGGAAAAATCCACACCAACTTAGGATAGGGAGTTACAAAGAATATAGACCAAACTAAAGGGGAAAAACACCAGGTTTAGGTTTGAAGTGGAAGAGCTGATGTTAGCTAAACATGCCACTTTAAACATGCCACTTTAAACATGCCACTTTAAACATGCCACTTTAAACATGCCACTTTAAACATGCCACTTTAAACATGCCACTTTAAACATGCCACTTTAAACATGCCACTTTAAACATGCCACTTTAAACATGCCACTTTAATACAGCTACGACTGGAAGTGACTTTCTGTAGCAGGGTAGGAGAGCATTTTCGCGAACCCTAATTCTCCTAACCAGCTTCGCGAATTATCATAACCTGCTGCGTAAGTTCTCATAGCCTGTCACTTCCGGTCGTAGCTGTATCGAAGCGGTGTGTTTTGAGGAAATCTCTAGCTCTCCCAACATCACCTCTCCAACTGATACACTGGGCCAGCAGCTCTTAAAAACCAGCTGGACCAGCACAGGTGAAACACATCCTGACTAACGAGTTGACTCCAATCAGTGCGCGCCACCTATAATCGGGATGTAGGCGTCCAAATCTAACCTCGAAATGGAGAGAAAAACTAAAGCCTGTAACAGTGTCTCTGGTGTCCAGGGCTGTATACAATTGTAGTATGATTGTGTGTTAGTGTGTACGGTTGTTTCTTTGTTGTGTGAATGCAAAAAAAGTTGTATATACAGTATTTGGTGTGTATGGTATTGTGTCTTGCAGTAGGCGTGCATTGCATGAAGAACAAGTTGCACTGAGCAATGCTCCTATACTGGGCTTCAACTGAATTACATTCAAAACCATTTCAAGCGAGCCATCTCATCCAAACCCATCATCATGTCCCCCAGCACTGTAAGATGGTGAGAAAGAGCTGCTTATTTTTCGACAGCTCTGGAACAGCGCCTGTATTCTGAATGATGCTCTGTGTCTCTTCCTCCTCTTCCATTTCTACCGGGGGCTCTAATGGGTTTACCTCAAAGGCGCTGCCGCTTCACCCCTCTCTCCCCCTCCCTCTCCTGGGTCAACTGCAGGGCCTAGAGGACATGACTTCCAGGAGACTTGATGCGCCAGTACATGGTGCTTTATTTCATGTAGTTATTTACAGTTGAAGTCGGAAGTTTACATACACCTCAGCCAAATACATTTAAACTCAGTTTATCACAATTCCTGACATTTAATCCAAGTAAAAATTCCCTGTCTTAGGTCATTTAGGATCACCACTTTATTTTAAGAATGTGAAATGTCAGAATAATAGTAGAGAGAGTTATTTATTTCAGTTTTAATTTCTTTCATCACATTCCCAGTGGGTCAGAAGTTTTACATACACTTAATTAGTATTTGGTACCATTGCCTTTAAATTGTTTAACTTGGGTCAAACATTTCGGGTAGCCTTCCACAAGCTTCCCCCAATAAGTTGGGTGAATTTTGGCCCATTCCTCCTGACAGAGCTGGTGTAACTGAGTCAGGTTTGTAGGCCTCCTTGCTCGCACACACTTTTTCAGTTCTGCCCACAAATTTTCTATAGGATTGAGGTCAGGGCTTTGTGATGACCATTCCAATACCTTGACTTTGTTGTCCTTAAGCCATTTCACCACAACTTTGGAAGTATGCTTGGAGTTATTGTCCATTTGGAAGACCCATTTGCGACCAAGCTTTAACTGATGTCTTGAGATGTTGCTTCAATATATCCACATAATTTTCCTACCTCATGATGCAATCTATTTTGTGAAGTGCACCAGTCCCTCCTGCAGCAAAGCACCACCATAACATGATGCTGCCACCCCCGTGATTTACGGTTGGAATGGTGTTCTTCGGCTTGCAAGCGTTCCCTTTTTTCCTCCAAACATAACAATGGTCATTATGGCCAAACAGTTCTATTTTTGTTTCATCAGACCGGAGGACATTTCTCCCAAAAGTATGATCTTTGTTTTATTTGCACTTTTCGCACCAAAGTACATTCATTTCTAGGAGACAGAATGCGTCTCCTTCCTGAGCGGTATGACGGCTGCGTGGTCCCATGGTGTTTATACTTGCGTACTATTGTTTGTACAGATGAACGTGGTACCTTCAGGTGTTTGGAAATTGCTCCCAAGGATGAACCAGACTTGTGGAGGTCTTTTATGTCTGAGGTCTTGGCTTATTTCTTTTGATTTTCCCATGATGTCAAGCAAAGAGGCACTGAGTTTGAAGGTAGGCCTTGAAATACATCCACAAGTACACCCCCAATTGGCTCAAATGATGTTAATTAGCCTGTCAGAAGCTTCTAAAGCCATGACATAATTTTCTGCAATTTTAGAAGCTGTTTAATGGCACAGTCAACTTAGTGTATGTACATTTCTGACCCACTGGATACAGTGAATTGTGATACAGTGAATTAAGTGAAATAATCAGTAAACAATTGTTGGAAAATTACTTGTGTCATGCACAAAGTAGATGTCCTAACCGACTTGCCAAAACTATAGTTCGTTAACAAGAAATTTGTGGAGTGGTTGAAAAACAAGTTTTAATGACTCCAACCTAAGTGTATGTAAACATCTGACTTCAACGGTATATATTTAAACAATATATTTATATATTTTCTCTGGTTGTATTTTTGTGGCCAGACACTCTGGAGAGCATCTGGGCAAGCACATCAGCCAAAACAAGAAGTTACACACACGCATGCAGGCACACACTTACGCACGCACACGAGCGCACAGACACACGCATACACATACATACACCTACACACCCTTCGTCCCCTGACCTTAGTGAGGGTGGCATCTGGAGTGTTTCTGCATGACTGGTGTTAGTCTCCCAACGTGACTGACACTGCGGGCACACCGACCAGACCTCCCTGATACTCTCTTTCTCTCTCTCTCTCTCTTTCTCTCTCTCTCTCTCTCTCCCTTCCTCTCTCTCTCTCTCTCTCTCTCTCTCGCTCTCGCTCTCTCTATCTCACTCTTTCTCTCTCACTCCTGCTCTTTTCTCTTTTTTTTTCGACCATCTCTCTTTCTCTTGCTTTCGTTCTCTCTCTCTCTCTCTCTCTCTCTATAACAGTGGATAAATATATAATACATGTGGCTGGCACTCAGTGCATTAGGGCAACGATGTGTGATAATCCAATATAATGGCTAGATTAGTGATCCCTTTAATGGGTTGGCCTGATTAAGGGGAAAGTTGTTGATCGTTCAGATGCCGTGTCACCTTCAATTACATAGGGGTTGGTGAACTGTTTCTGATTTTCTTCCTGTCCTTAGCTGTGCCTTTGCGGATGTTTGGATGTGTGTGTGTGTGAGCACCCTATAAAAAGCAGAGCAGAAATCCATCCAGGTTAAATGGTGTCTTGGTGTTACACATTGTACTTCTGTGCCCCCTGACACCCTCTACACTGACCTACTCTAGGCCTTCCACAATACATCTGTGAAGAGAGGGGCGGATGTGACAACTATAACAGGAAATAACTGTTACCAATGTAATTACATTGTGATAAAATAAGTGGATGCTGTTATGAAGGACTAGACACTATTCTGGGTCGTCTTTGAAAACATTCGGTAAGTGCTTAGTGCTTTAATTTAGGCCTACATTTACGGTAAAATATATTTCAATACCAGTATGTAATTTGATGTATATTTACCCAGGAATAATGCCAATGTTATGTGAAATACATTATTAGTGACATCATGTGGACATTTAATTGACGTAGAACCATTGGCATGTGAAGGGCATGTGAAGGGCATGACCTTAGGAAGTAGCTGAGTGGCAACAAAAAACTTGGTTTCCTGGAGTTTACCAAGATTTGTATAGTGTGATGTATTATGATGTGGGAATGTTTGACAGTGAGCTGTTTAGAGTCAAGTGATCAAAGATGCCAACCTCCATCCCTGCTGAGATCTCAGTCTTTTGGTTCTTAGGTTAAATGGAATTGAAGGTTTTAGAATCGGTGCTGAACTGAATTTCTTCGGGTTGTCATGCAATGCACTGTAGTAGAGCTGTAATAAATGTTAGTTTTATTCCCCTGCTTTAAAAGATGGTTTTGAAAAGTGATTTCTGACAACTTACCAGCCCTGGTACTACAGTATCTCTTGCCACTGGGCACAGACGTCAGATACATTTCTAGTTTTGATTTACATTTGATTGAGTTGTCAACTAATTTGAATTCTACGTGAAATCAACATAAATGTGGACTATGTCTTTGGATTTAGGTTCAAAGTTGGGTAAAATAACAAATTGATGCAATTAGTTTTCCACGTTGATTCAATGTCCTCACATTTAATTACCAGTAACTGTACATCATCCAAAAAATGACAGCGGGATATTTTGAGTTATTGTATCGAGTCATCTGTCTGCGGCTAGAACGCCTGAGAGAAAAAGCAAATGGGATCCTTTCAAGACGTCATCAAGAAATCATTATCAGCTCTCATTGACCTTTGTTTGAATAACCATGCCTCTGTGCTTAATTTGGCATGTATTATTGATGATGGCCCAACCGCGTCCACAGGACCACTCCATCTTCCATCTTTGTCATTTAGGCAGCGTAACAGTGTACATCCAGACGCTAAACCAGTTAGATCAGTCTTTTTTCAGTTAGTCACCATGGTCAATTAACCTGTACACTTTATATGGATTGATTCTGTCGAGCTTTGGTTCACTTCCTGACTTTTTACATGTCAAATCAAATCAAATTGTATTAGTCACATTCGCCGAATACAACAGGTGTAGACCTTACAGTGAAATGCTTACTTACGAGCCCCAAACCAACAATGCCGTTAAAAAATTCAATATGGATAAGAAATAAAAGTAACAAGTAATTAAAGAGCAGCAGTAAAATAACAATAGCAAGACTATATACAGGCGGGTACCAGTACAGAGTCAATGTACGGGGGCACCGGTTAGTTGAGGTAATATGTACATGTAGGAAAAGTTATTAAAGTGACTATGCATAAATTATAACAACAGAGAGTAGCAGCAGTGTAAATTGGGGGGGCAATGCAAATAATCTGGGTAGCCATTTGATTAGATGTTCAGGAGCCTTATGGCTTGGGGGTAGAAGCTGTTTAGAAGCCTCTTGGACCTAGACTTGGTACTCCGGTACTGCTTTCCATGCAGTAGCAGAGAGAACAGTCTATGACTAGGGTGGCTGGAGTCTTTGACAATTTTTAGGCCCTTCCTCTGACACCACCTGTTATAGAGGTCCTGGATGGCAGGAAGCTTGGCCCCAGTGATGTACTGGGCCGTACGCACTACCCTCTGTAGTGCCTTGCGATCGGAGGCCGAGCAGTTTCCATACCAGGCAGTGATGCAACCAGGCAGGATGCTCTCGCTGGTGCAGCTGTAGAACCTTTTGAGGATCTGAGGACCCATGGCAAAACTCTTCAGTCTCCTGAGGGGAATAGGTTTTGTCGTGCCCGCTTCATGACTGTCTTGGTGTGCTTGGACCATGTTAGTTTGTTGGTGATGTGGACACCAAGGAACTTGAAACTCTCAACCTGCTCCACTGCAGCCCCGTCGAAGAGAATGGGGGTGTGCTTGGTCCTCTTTTTCCTGTAGTTGTCACGATCGTCGTCAGGGTGTAAATGACCGGACCAAGGTGCAGAGTGGTGAGCGTACATTTTCTCTTTATTTAAAAATGTCACCAACAAAACAAGAAACAACAAAACGAAAGTGAAGCTTAGCCGCAGGCAGAACAGTTGAAACTGGAGCAGCAGCACGACCAGGTGGACTGGTTACAGCAAGGAGTCATCATGCCAGGTAGTCCTGAAGCATGGTCCTAGGGCTCAGGTCCTCAGAGAGAGAGAAAGAAAGAGCGAATTAGAGAGAGCATACTTAAATTCACACAGGACACCGGATAAGACAGGAGAAGTACTCCAGATATAACAAACTGACCCTAGCCCCCCGACACATAAACTACTGCAGCATAAATACTGGAGGCTGAGACAGTATTTAAATGCATTTGTGGATGCAGAAGCAACCTTATTTTCCCAATCAGGTTTTTCCTGATTTCATGTTGCTATTGTGCGGCACCCGAAGTGTCTCCTTGGACATAGTGATATCTGCTTAGTTTGGCATCCTGCGCAGTTCATTAACAATATCCCAAGAACTAGATCATATGTTTTGTTGGGAGTTGATGAAGTTTGGATATGATAATGAGGTAATTTCTCTTCTTGTGAATGTTATTCTGAGTCCTTTAAAAATGCCTCAGGTTCAGCCTGGACATTTTCTAACTGACAACGTTTCTATCCTTAGCCTTGTCAGACTGTGTCTTTGTGTTCAGCTCTCAGACACCTCCATGTCCCTCATGGTCTGATGAGAGAAGAAGCTGAAGGACAGTTTGGCCTCACTGGAAGGATTTTCATTTAAATTATTATTATAAGGTCATTATTATGGTTTATGTCACTGGTCTAGAGGAGTAGAGTAGTACTTCGTTGTTGTTGGGGGTTTCATGCAGTTTTTTATGCTTTTACAAATGTTACTTTTACATTGAACATTGTAGAAGTTCATTTTTGCAATCCTGGGATTAACTTTTCCTATTATCATGACATCTTGACAAAAATATACAGATAATTATGCCCATTAAATAATTGGACAGATTTGCATTTCCTCCAAGTCTATTATTTTGGGTGACAGGTGAATGAAGGGTCACTCTTGACATGATGTAAGCACCCCCGCAAAGGATACGAGTCTAGCTGATGGGTAGATCCGCGGCTGTAATGGTCAATTTAACTGACAAGGAATTTTATGCTTGGTACAAAGAAAGTTCTGGAAGGCGCCTTTCCATTCCATTTCACATGGCTGTGTCTGCACTTACAAAAAGCCGCACTGGTAAAGTACCACATAGTACCCAAGACTCTCTACTTCCCCTTAATTGGGATATCAATAATTAACTGACCAATAAACTCCCTGAATAAGTGATGTTGTTAGCTTTCCTTACTTCCACTGGCCAGTCCAGACCCATCTTCAAATATTTGTTCTTTCTCAACAATACAAAACAATATAGTTTGGGTGTGCGATACAATATATTTTAATTAATTTGTTTATATTTAGGGTGTGGGTTTAATTGCAGTATATATTTTATAGATTGAATGCCAACAAACTGAGAAAGGGGAAACCTGTTGTAGTTGACCTTCTTCCAAAGTTGTGAGACTGTGAGTATGCCAAGCTTTTTATCTACTCAATCTTAATAGTTTACTACCCTTTTTAAAAATGCATTTCCATGTCTTTTTATTCCAAGTTTTCATTTTTTTATTCCCTAATGTTTCTTTTAAAAGACCTGTATCTCTGGTATATCTCTGTATCTCTGTATCTCTGTATCTCTGGTGCACATTTCACTTAAAGCCGCTCATCACCTGGTGTTCATTGAATTCCTTTATTTGGCTTGTACCCAATCTTGCCTCAAATCACAGTGTACGGCAACCAAAGAGAGCTCGGATTCATTTGATCTGATTCATGCAGTGCTATGTTAACCTTTCACCACTTTACATTTCCATCCAAATTATTCCATGGGTGCAGTTCATTAAGCAAATCAGATCCTAATCTGTGTTCTTTGGCGTCAGTATCTTGCCAGCCACCTGTGACAAATAACAATTGTAATTTGTCTTATGAATTCAAGGGTCTTTAAAAAAAGAATCTTCCTCCCGGAGTGTCTGATGAACCTGTTCCACACTCCATTATTCCACGCGGTGCCATTCACGGGTATTATCTACATCAGCCGTTAGCCCCAGACTGTGTCATTATCAACAGCAGCAACAAGCGTGTCTCTTTTAGCTGCTTCTACTGATGTTCCACTTTGTTGTTTTTTCCTTTTTTCCTCTCTCTTTGATTTCATGTGATCACTTTTTCCGTAGAGGAGAGGGGACTTTGTGAAAGATACTGTGTGTATTTTTTCATGGCTTATATGCAAGGGCACAAATCATCTGTTTTCACAGGCAGCCCAATTCTGATCTTTTTTTCCCACTAATTGGTGTTTTGACCAATCACATTAGATCTTTTCACATCAGATCTTTTTCAGAGCGGATTTGATTGGTCAAAAAAACAACGAGTGAAAACAATATCAGAATTGGACTGTCTGTGTAAACGCAGCCTTAAGCTCTTGTTTAATTGATCAGGTCCCTGTACCGTATATACGTTCCATCTGAGTCTCCTACAGTATATTTTACACACCCTACTGAGTTGTCTTTATCTAATGCAATTTAAACTAACAAGCAACTAAATGATCCACTTGATTAATACCCTATTATACCTGAATGTAGAGATTGCCTTTTTAATTATTTAATTGTTTAGTTTGATCATTAGGATCTTGAATTTTGTGAGAAAAGCTCTCTTCAATGGCAAAATAAAAGCCATTTGATTGTGAATGTTTTATATTTGTAATATTGGACAAAAATAAATAGTTTAGCTTGATTTGCATAATAATGACATCAGCTGCCATTACAAAATGCCTTTTTCTTATATTTTCTGTGAACTTACCAAAATGCACATAGTAGGGGTCAATGTAGAGTTCTAACAATCAACATGCTGCCGTGGCTGCGTTACTGCCTGGCTAATTCAAAGGGCTAAAATGCCTGTGCAGGTAAACATTTCACTGTACATTGTTAATCGTAATGCTTTTTTTTTTACTATGTTGCCAGAGTCTTCTCTCCAAAAGCAAAACTGGCGGTGGAGAACAGTGGCTCTGTTTCCCCTAATGCAGATTCCATCTTTACAATGAAAGCAATATGACACCATGCAAATGTGACAGGCCCTGCTGCTCATAGGCAGAGAAATTGTAGTCAGGTACGGAATATTTCAGCTTCTATTAAATGTAGTAACCTGATTCAGAGGGGTTGGGTTAAATGCGGAAGACACATTTGTATAACTACCTAGGTATCTCTCTTTCCCTGTATTGCAATTGGGTTTGTCTTAAAGGAGCAAAGCCATGTCCTTTATGAGTGATGACAAGAGACTTACACACAACAACAGCCCTTTTCACTTCCTGATGTCATTTATTTGTTCTTCTCCATTGAGCCGTTTGTTTTTAAAGGCCCTAATTGATGTTCATAATGACTGACAATAATGAAGTGTTTCAACTTAGTGATGATTAATATGTTGAATTGTTGGGAGTTTGTTTCCACACTGGTAACTGAGGTAGTTGCGCTTTTGGTGACAAAATGGCTCTTTCAGTGACAAAAAATACAAATGTTTAGAACTTGTTAACTTGAACATTTTTAAACTGTTTCAGCATCAATAATTCCTTAAACCATCCCTCTCTGCCATGTCTGACTTCCTTTGTCTTTGAAGAGCAATACATTTCCCATAGGTTTCTTACAGTTCAGTGAAACATAAACCTTCCAACCATTCTCCACCCACACTACATTTTTAACACAGTGTAGTCTGACAATGTCATCCCTTCATAGCCTGTTCCAAATGTCAAGTACTTTGTCTCCTTCTGCCTTGCTGACAGCCCCAATTAGTCTATTCATGCTTCATTACCAGGCCCATTTTTAATCAGAATTAAAACTGATGAAGGGAGAAGAACACAAACGCACCCAGATGTAGGCTACGTTTAAAAGTGCCACCCCATGCTGTTCCCTAAACCTTCTGTACCTAGACCTTTTGACTTAACCAACTATAAACGCCGGCGTTTAGCATTGATGTACCGAGTCTTCACTCCCCCAAAATAATGACATTCCCCCCGTTAATCACTTGGTAATTTGGTTGTGGGCGAGTTCACTAACGGCTCTTCGGGAATTTGGAGGTTGCGACGTGGCGTGTCTAGCAGGGTTATCAAACGGTTTTCATTAAAAAAATAAACCGAGAGATGGAAAGAGAGAAAAAGGGCTGAAGTCTAGTGGATGTTTGACATGGTTTTGTGAGATGGAGAGAGAGAGAGAGAACCAAAAGAGAGTGAGAGAAAAAGGGCTGAAGTCTAGTGGATGTTTGATATGGTTTTGTGAGATGGAGAGAGAGAGAGAGAGAGAACCAAAAGAGAGTGAGAGAAAAAGAGAGCTAGAGAGATGGCACTGCCTGTAACCGTGACCTTGTTAAAGGAGAACAAGTCATTCAGAGGCACTGCGTCGTCGTGGCGACACGCTCACCAATGAGATGGAATGGAGAGGCTATCTGGGTTTGTCACTTTTCATTAACCTCACATAGCCCCTACACACACACACACACACTCACACACACACACACACACACACACACACACACTCGTTGCTCCAAAATGGGATTTGAACCAGCGTGCACTGTGGTCTTAGAAGCAGGAGGGGGTGAGAAGCTCAGGAACAATGGGCTGTCATTGAGATGGGCAGTGTTGGCCATTCAAACATGCACCATGCATAAACATTGATTATGCCATGGATACACCCTGAAAAAAGCCTACACCCTTACACTACTTGGTTTGAAGCCACTTGGTTGAAAAACATTCTAACAATGTTAATTATCTTTTATTATAATTATTATTATTTGATAGTCTAAGTTCATGTTTTCATTTTGGCTTTAATTTGACTTCTCTGATCATTCTTTATTTAAAATGTTTTTTTTTATAGTTTACGAACTTTCAACATCATATTTTCCCATTAGGTATGCTCCATAAATATTTCCCCGGTCTGCTTAAAAGAAAGGTTGAAAAGAGCAATCTCTTTATTAAATACTGTTAACATAATATTCTGATTAGGTATGTCATTTCCTGCATGAATGGAAAATCAAATGTCGCAAGAGGAGATCATCACAGCCTTAATTCGTTACATGAAAACATTTGACAGATTGTTACGGCATTCCAGGCAAAGTGCTTTGATTCGTTAAATGACATTTCTTTACAGATTGTTCTGGGCTGGCATTCCTTCGCTTAATTAAGAAGGCAGCTAGAGTCCTTATCAACTTTCAAGGTTGACAAAACATAACGTATAATTATTTCGTTTATAGACTTCTTGAACGCTCAATGGAGTTAGAGATAGTTTTGCTAATGAAATGTTTGATTCATCCCAATTCTCATTTTAACTGTGCATTTTTTTCATCCAAGCTTTTCTCATATCATTATATCTTTTCACTGTTTTGTTAGTCAAATTAAGTAACAATTCGCAATTGGTCTTGCAATGTTAGAAAAATAGTAGATTTCTTGGTCCGTATTGTGTGTATTCCATTGGGGACCACATTGGAAACAAGTTCATTTTGCTTTAACATGTTATCCCCTGGGTTGTACCCAGTGCATATTTTCTCCCAATAAATCAATCAATCAATCACAATCCTGAGAAAGTTTTGTGACATAAATGTAAATGTTGCCTACCCAGAGTGTTGATCCCTAGATGAGGTGTATGTGTGTTGACAAGGTCCCAGATCTTCTCATATGTCACAGGTACCGTATGTGGCTTGTGGGGACATTTCTGCACAGCATGCAGCCATTAATGGCCAGCCACACGTGTGCATTCAACTAAGGAAGAATGTGTACATACATTCTTGTGCACACAACTCAGTTGATCACTGCAAATTGAACCTCTCGATTTTCCCACCTACGCAAGGCATTCAGGTTGAGGTTTTGCTTCAAATTGGATTGGAATGAAAATTGATTGTAAATAACTTATTTGAATGACATTACTGTGAGCAAGGCTGCTCGTTCCAGCAATTCTCTGGAGAGAGACACACATATGGCCCACACTTACTCAATGAATGAATGTATTAATAAATGGCTGAATGAATGACTGAATGGCTGAACGAATGACTGATTGAATGACTGAATGAATGGATGGATGAATGGCTGAATGAATGTATGAATGACATTAATTATTGAATGAATGAATGAAAGAATGAATCTCTGAATGACTGAATGAATGAGCGTTGGAACAAACAAACTAAAAAACAGTGGCTTTCTCTGTAGTCTGTCTTTGAAACCAGACAGAGCACCAAGCTATCATCACTGGAAAGTTTGTCATCTGTGTACTTCTACAAAGAGCACGTGGATCTCTTCTCTTGCTCTCTCGGATTACGAGAATTTGAGTTTGTTGAACGGCTCAAATGATTTATAAAGGAAACAAGGTTCTATTTATATTTTAGTTATCGTATACTCATGCTGTTTTTTGATGAGAAAGTCCATTGAAAAGTGGGTCCCCATCGAGCATGGACCAGAATGGAGGGGTTAGAATGGTTAGCCATTGACTCCCTCACTGTTCCCTATTATACCAAACTCATTTGTCTTTCTGCTGTTTACTGTAAACAAGGAATCGCCCCCAAAAAGGAGGAGCGCACCTCAACAATGTTTCAATATTATACATTTATAAAAATAATATACTCATAACACCCGATGAAACGAAATGAAAGTGCCACAGCGCTACCATGAAAAGGAATACATAAAAGCTGTACCTTTCTTTATTTTTGTATTTTGATTGATTTCTTCCATGTCAGAGTTGCATCGTGTAGGCTAGTCGGGGATTAGCCCATCTCTGATCCCCGTCTTCATTGGGGATTAACATGAGGAATTCTCTGGAAAGTCCTTTTGAACAAGGATGCCATTTTATTTACAGTAATTACAAGACGACAGGGAATTTTGTGGTAAAAATGTCATCTGGAATTCTGTAGGATCCCCTGTTGCTCATTGGTATCAAAGCTTGGAACAGATGCCTTGTACTTCAATAAAGTTACCTATTGATCAACAAAAGTGCATTGTGCCATATGGACAACAAAGCAAGGAATACCTGCATGGATGCAAATGGCATACATTTTGTTAAAATTCTGCTTCCCCATTACAGTGTTTTAAAGTTTTGAGTATTGAATATTCAGTGTTGTGTGGTTGATTCCAGAACTAGGTCATTATCACTTCATTTATGGCTTTGAACCCATTTAAATAATAAAAAGGGGGAAATAGTAAATCCGTTAATGATCATAAAACTAAAAGTGGTACTCATCCTACTTTTACTTTCACAAGTGAATATGAATAATGAAACCAAATAATGTGTTATTTAAAAAAAAAATGTTTTTGCTGCAAGTCAACCCCCTGGACCATGTCCAATTACCAGGCAGCTATGTGCAGGTCTCCAACATGTGAGGAAGGGAGATGGTTGAAAAAGGAAAAAAGGTTTCCTAAACAGGGCCAAATGAAGACAGGTCCACATAAAGAGCCCTCTGAGGGCAGATAAAGCTGCTCATTAGTGGCCCCTGCCTGAACAATACACACACGGATACACCCACACACACACCCCTGTTCCATGTTCCTGTCCCTGCCAACCATCCAACCAACCAACTGCTCCCCTGAAACATCTGCCAGGACTAGGCAGTACAGCACACAGGGCTCTATCCAGTCACCACTGTGCCACAACAGGCTGGCTATTAGTGTGTTGAGAACCTGGGTTTTTGAGTTGGGGATGGTGGGGGGTCCGGGGGTTTTACCCCCAATGTATTTTTTGTGTGTTTATAGAGGTAGTTTTTTAAAATTAGAGTTGATTCTTTGGCTCCGCTCAACTGTGTCTCTGGTGCGTACTATACAGTACAGTTCTTGGATGTCAGTCAGGATAACTCTGTCACATTGTACATTTACACTTTGAGTGATGTCATGTCATGGGGGACTTGGAATGGAAATTTGAACATTCTATGAAAATACTTTTGCCTGATTTTGGAGATTGGTCTCCTGATCATGCCCCGCTCTGCCTTGCTCCTTTAGCATGATAATAGCTTTCAACAGATTTCATTTATGACATCCATCAACAATGTCCCAAGGGCTCCTTGAATGACATCATCTCTCTAAGGCTACCGGGGATTACTCTGTGGCCCTCTTCAAAATAGCACGCGCCTTTGGGCATTAGCCAACATGAGAAGGATGTTATCACAGAGGATTAATTCTGCAGTAATGAAACATTTGTCTTCTGAAGGCTTAAGACAGTAAGACAGAGAAAAGATGGCCATTGATTGGTCCATTGGTGCCATTTTGTTTTTAGTGTACATGGCTTAGCCCAGTGATATCAGAGAGGGTGTGAGAAGTGAGGGGGACATTATCTGCTGGGGTGAAGGGTATTTTGGGAACTGAACAGTTCTGACTGTAGCTTTGTTCTTTGCCATTGTTCTAAGTCTCTCTGAGCAGCATCCTCCATAGGCTAGACTTCTCCTCATTCTGAATGAGAGAAATAACTCACATTCACTCCTACCTCAGCTTTAGTTCCTTTCTTCTGCCAGTAGTTAGTTGTATTCTACAAAAGGAAGAACGTGTTTTTATTCTATACATGAAAAAAGAAAATGCTGGTAACCTTAGATACTGTGTTGATTGCTCTGGAGTCCAGACATATGTTTTGATTGCTGTAAAGTTTAGGGTTAGCTGTCTGTGTTTAAAGATGCACTCCAACTATTTAGGAACTTTTCCTGTTGAAGAACAATACCCACATAAATAGTGTAATTTACATGCACTTAAGGGTAAAAAACACATGTTTTGAGCAAACTGCAAACTTCAAGGAGTAGGCCATTCAAGGGGTTGGTCTGATGGTGCCCTCTGTCATTGGCCTCCCCCTTCCTTTAACATAGCCAACCCATCTGCCAGTGTTGTGTAGGCAGACTAGGCACCAACAGAGCTGCTATTTACCATCCTTCACCTCTCCTCATCCCTCATTCCCTCGCTTCTGCCTACCTGTGGGCAGCTTCACATTCACTTTGTTTCAAGAGAGACCCCCACTGTGTCCTTGAAGTAGAAGGCTCACATTATTTCAGTAGGAAAATCCATAAAGTTCTCTCTGTTCCCCCTGCTCTCTCTCTCCCTCCTCGTTGGTCGTTCTTTGTCTCTCTGTCTCTGTCTCTCTCTCGTATTCACTTATCATCACAGTTTAAGAATTAAAACTCCAAAGACAAGCTCAAGCAAATGTTACAAAATGGTTCACACCATATTCTGACAGTCATTACTTTAAAGTTATACCCCCAGCAAAACTCCAAAGGGAAAGGTGCCAGTATCTCAAATCAAATGTTATTAGTCACATGCGCCAAATGCAAAAGGTGTAGTAGACCTTACCGTGAAATTCTTACTTACAAGCCCCTAACCAACAATGCAGTTTAAAAATATGAATAAGAATAAGAAATAAAAAGAACAAGTAATTAAAGAGCAGCAGTAAAATAACAATAGCGAGACTATATACAGGCGGTACCGGTACACTGTCAATGTGCGGGGACACCGGTTAGTCAAGATAATTGAGGTAATATGTACATTTGGGTAGAGTTATTAAAGTGACTAAGCATAGATAATAACAGAGAGCAATGCAAATAGTCTGGGTAGCCATTTAATTAGATGTTCAGGGGTCTTATGGCTTGGGGGTAGAAGCTGTTAAGAAGCCTCTTAGACCTAGACTTGGCACTCCAGTACTGCTTGCCATGTGGTAGCATAGAGAACAGTCTGGGATAATGGTGTGATGTGTTAGGGGGGAAATGTGTGTTAAGGGGGAGAGTTTTGATGTTCAAAATGGTTTTGAACTCAAACAAGTCAGTGTTTAGACTTCCCCATATTGCAATGCATTGTGGTATTTCACCCTCTCCAGCTCGATAGAACTGTTACCACTGTGTAGTACATACTACATTTTGGGGTTTGACAATTGTTCAAAACTGGTCATGTGTGTGAACTTGACCGTCTTATGCACTCAAATTAGGAGTGAAAAACGTACTGGTGTTTACAGGGCCAGAGATGTGGTTCTGTGAAATCTATGCCAGGGCACAGGAAGTGCAGCCCAGCATTCTGTTGGTTTGTCTTAAAAGGGATAGGAGGCAGCTCCCAATGGGGAAACATGCATTTGACAGCACTTACTCCTGGTGACCTCTTCAGAGAGTGTCTGACAGGAAGAGGAAGGTGGGGTGAGGAGGAGGAGAACAGGGAGGGGGGTATCTCTGGGGCTGGCTGTAGGCTGGTGACACACGCATACACACACACGCACACACTTTCCCCCCTAACACCCATCGACACGGGACTCACTGTACCAGACACTATTTTCCTCTCATCCTCCTTTTCTCACTGGAGAAGTAGAGAAAGGGAGTAAAAAAGCCCTTTAATTGTCCTCCTCCCTTGCTCCCCTTGGCAGCACAGCCACAGTGTGTGCATGTGATTTTACATGAGCAATACATACCTGGTTTACCTTCTGCAACATGATTGACATGACGATAGAAGGTTGTTCCCTAAAAGAATGGATCAAGACCAAACAAGCAGCGAGACAAATATGATATGGCTGTTGAAGTTCCTCAAACATCTGACTGTTCGTGACCAATGTTCCCTCTAAGCTGCGTGCAGGCGTGCAGTAGCCCCGAGACTGCACAGTTCCCTGGGGACTGCCCGCAGAAGAAATATCAGAGATTTTATTGTAGGCAGAACACATCGGAGTAGGATTCTATTGCATTGACAGGCACTACTCAGCCCCCACTGTACACAGACCGGTGCAGCATAAACAATCAGAGCTGCAGTAGGCCTATATACAAATAGACCATTGCCATATATGGATCTGTGCCATTTACTTTGAACTGGACTGTGTTTACAGCATGAGCGGTCGTGAATAGATGTGCTTGTTTTGAAATCATAGCGAGAGCCATGTGTGCACATTTTGTTCATATCTTTGCTAGTTAGTAAGTTATTAGCCCAGTTATAGATCATTTGTAGTCAGTAATAGGGGAATGATTGCTTCCTACAAGAGCACAAAACCTGTACATTTCTAGACATCTTTGAAAAGCGAGTCAGGTAAAGAGCTTTTTTTTGTCTGAAAGGGGCAGTGTTGTATTTTGAGACAGGCTTGAATAAGCTAAGTAACCAATAGGCAGAGGGAAGTATATAATTTGTCTGATTCTCTGTAATGATGGTATGGGAATAATAATACATTTTATTTTGTAAAGTGGTTTCTTTCATTAAACAACACAACAACATTTTCAGTCACCTCCTTGTCTGAGGTTAATGTCAAGCCCTGCATGTTTTTTTCAAACATCTCGTGGAATGGAGGCCTACGTTGAACACCACACATTGGCTGCTACTGTAGGCTGAATGATAGAACAGCTATTTCCATGTTAAAATGTTATGGGATGCATTTTCTCCATTGTCTTTTATGGTTGGCCACTCTGGTAGGCCTACATTATAATCAAGTAGCCACAGCAGCCTACTTGACCTCTGTTAAAACTGTAACTTAAAGCATGTACAGACTCCGTGTTCACAATAAACACGCGCTGGAAGTTGCACAGAATTTTCACAACATTCAAGTTTGATCTCAGCAGACCTGAAATTTGCTGAGTGCCCCCAACAAAAATTGAGGTGAACACTGGTTGTGATGTTGTGCTCTCGCTTTAGGAAGTTACCCCAAAGGTATCCAGGGAGCGGGCAGGCAGGGTAGCTGCAGAAAGATGGAGTGGTGTGTATGCGCACGCGGGCGCGTGTGTACTATGACGACTCGTCTGATATCTGGCGTCAGCTCTGACCATATCTCCCCCAGTGACATCGCCTCACTCAAGCAAACTCCCTCTCCCGAGTGCTGTTAAATGTTCTCTCTACGAAACAAACGCCTCCCCTTTTCCACTTCCTTCTACTAGACCTAATGTCTTCACTAATAGGGGACAGGCTTAATTGGCCTGTGGAAGTTTGGGAGACCAGTGGGAAAAGGGTGGAGGTGGAGAGAAGGTACTTAAAATGTTAATGGATCAGAGGAGACGCCGGTTAAAAACCATCTCTTCCTCCCTTCGGCCATTTTGAGTCTGGCGGTGCACTTGTTCTTTGAGATGTTGGAGTATTCATCTTTATTCTTGTTCTGAGTATCTTAATGTCCTGTCAAGGTTCTATGTTGTGTAAGTGTTCTGTTTAAATCTAGAAGGTACTCGTCAATCCCCCCCCAAATAATAATTGTAGTAAGTGTACACCTCACCCTCCTTTATGTATTTTACATTACAAATAGATAATGAATTTCATTAGAGGATACCAGCTTCAATATCAAGAATGAATTCTCAATAGACACTACTACTGTATTTTTTCAAAGCATGGAAATTATTTCCAGAGAGTTTTCACAGTTCAGAAACAAGAATTAAAGCTTTATCAAAAGTTGACTCAGTCAGCCCTCAGCTAAACAGAGGCCACTCACTCTCCAATACGCGTCCCTCCTTTACCGATTGGTAAATGGCGTTGGGAATACTTCCATTGGAAATTCAAAGCTAAATGAATTGCCTGCAAACCACACGCACAACGGCACCGAGGGCGTCTAAATTATCCTGATTGAACACTTCACTAAGTGAGAGGACTACTTTAAAGATCAATTTACACATCACACTGGGTTATTGATTTAGCCCAATGTAGCCTAGGTCCTCTGCAGCGAGTGAGAGAAAGTGGAAAAACAGGGACAAAACTTTATTTTCTCAAAGAAGAGTTTATGTTTTAGTTAAGTTTATTGGTCGTTCAGCATTATGGCATTATTAAAATAGTTGCTATTAAAAACTCTGTCTTATTTTGAGATTGAATACATATGAACATTCCTAATTGAATATGTCCATGTGTTAGATTTGTTTTCCAAAATGTATGTTATTATTGTATGTTTTTTCATTCTATAATTGAAATAAGGAGTTGATTCTGCCACTATTATTATGTGGGAATAGCCAAGGCATCCCACTTTGATGAATGGTAAACTTTAAGAAACGGATGGATTTATTAATTGTATACTTTAAGAAACGGATGGATTGATTAATTGTATACTTTAAGAAACGGATGGATTGATTAATTGTATACCTTAAGAAACGGATGGCTGGATTATTTGTATACTTTAAGAAACGGATGGATTGATTAATTGTATACTTTAAGAAACGGATAGATTGATTAATTGTATACTTTAAGAAACGGATGGATTGATTAATTGTATACCTTAAGAAACGGATGGCTGGATTATTTGTATACCTTAAGAAACGGATGGATTGATTATTTGTATACCTTAAGAAACGGATGGATTGATTAATTGTATACTTTAAGAAACGGATGGATTGATTAATTGTATACTTTAAGAAACGGATGGATTGATTAATTGTATACTTTAAGAAACGGATGGATTGATTAATTGTATACCTTAAGAAACGGATGGATTGATTAATTGTATACTTTAAGAAACGGATGGATTGATTAATTGTATACTTTAAGAAACGGATGGATTGATTAATTGTATACTTTAAGAAACGGATGGATTGATTAATTGTATACTTTAAGAAACGGATGGATTGATTAATTGTATACTTTAAGAAACGGATGGATTGATTAATTGTATACTTTAGGAGGAACAGGGCAAATGAGCCTTTAATTAATAAACATCACTTTATTGTTTTACTTGGTTGGAAATATATTTCAGCAACACCGGAGCAATGAAACTATGTTCTCGATTCCACGTTGCCTTCCATACCTGACTGTATACAGAGCACCCATACTGCACTTCTATTTTCCTAAAACAAAACCATGTGTCTTTGCTGTCAGAGAATAACCATGCGAACAAGGCCACACGCGTCCCTTAGATGAATGCTGTGTGTTGATGAGCATACTTTTCTCTGCATCGTAGCCTGTGGCAACTGGCAAGGTCTCATTTCGCACAGTTGAGACGAGGGTTGCAAAGTGAGGGTATATTACTGGAAACGTTATAATTTCTATGTAATTTATCACAAGATAATGTATCTTGTGGTCCTTTTTTTGGTGGGGGGTAGATCAGGGGTAGATCAGCTTTAATACTGCAGATAGATTGTAGCTTCCATCAATGTATATGTCTGCATCATTTCCATAAATATAGGTACATACATGTATTTTTTAAATATATTTTCCTTTTTTGTTGTTTTCCCCTTAACCCTCCCACCCCTCCACTAATTGTAGTAAACTAATAGACAACAACACTCAGGTTTCTACTTCCAGTTTACACATACCATATATATTTTACGGACACAATGTATTTTACAATAGTTGTCTTTTGTTTGTTTTTAATCCCATCCTTCAACTACCATCAACCCCTCCCATCTATCTCTAGTGGTCCTTTTGGGTCCTTCGGATTATCACAGGCCTGGCCCTCTGTGTGGTCTTGCCACGTGTAAAATACATAAAATAAGATGATTTAAAAATATATATATTTGAATTTTTTTAAATTTAATTTTACTAGGCAATTCAGTTAAGAACAAATTCTTATTTTCAATGACAGCCTAGGAACAGTGGGTTAACTGCCTGTTCAGGGGCAGAATGACAGATTTGTACCTTGTCAGCTCAGGGATTCAAACTTGCAACCTTTCGGTTACTAGTCCAACGCTCTAACCACTAGGCTACCCTGCCGCCCCATGACAAAGCTGTCAAACATTATCCTAAATATAAATCATCAGCCTAGTGAATACCATTGGGTTTCAGCATAAAATATCCGTTATATGTTTTGCACAGTTTTGTTGATTTTACTATGTCAATGTCTTCGTTGTAAATGTTTTTGTGCCAAACTGGTGACTGTGAAAAGGTCAATAATAGGAAGAATTGGAGAGTTAATTGAAAATAATTCCAATGTTGATTAGATGTTTTTTTAAATTAAAGGTCCAATACAAACATTTTTATCTCAATATCAAATAATGTATGGCTAACAATTAGGTACCGTACCTTACTGTGATTGTGTTCACTCAAAATTGTCAAAAATTTGCAAAGAGCAATTTCTCAAGCAAGGATTTAGCTAGGACTGTCTGGGAGTGGTCTGAGTGGGGAGGGGAAAACTGAAAACTAACTGTTATTGGCAGAGAGGTTGGGAACTCTTTCTTATTGGGCTATTAACAAATTTACCACCTGGTGAAACTCCATTCCACCAAAACAGGCTAACATTTATATATATATATATATATAATATATATATATAAAACACAGGAAATCACCGTTTTGACTGCAACTGTCCTTTATTTAGGTTATTTTCTCTTGAACCATATGGTCTATCCACTAGAAACCCATTCACAATATGAACACAAAATATCTACATTTTTATGTTAAGTTATTCAAGTATGAATTACCAAATTTACCATAGATTGCTATATATTATCTGTTAATTACCAAATTTACCAAATATTCCAGTAACTTTGGTAAAGTGGTGTAAAGGCTGTTGAAAAGAGAGCTTAGAATGAGTGCATGTACTCAGACAAATGCACACACACACACACACACACACACAAATGCACGTACACACACACGCACACTTGCACGTACACACACACACACACACACACACACACTCAGCATTATGTTCTAGGATCCTGACACCTGTTCCTGAACTCGTTCTGCCTCTCTGGCCCTGGTCGGGATGAGAATAAAGTAGAAAGAACATGACACAGCAGTCACCCTGCGGATGAGAGGAGAACGACTGAACAGGCAATTATGGAGAAATAGAAGAGAGGGAGAGGAAAAGAACCGTAAGATATGTGTAATAATATGCAGTCAACGTCAACAGGTCTGGTGGATTTGAACAGGGCTCTTCTGGAGTGCGTCCCAAATGGCGCCCTAGTTCCTGTTGGCCCTGGTCAAAAGAAGTGTACTTTATAGGGAGTAGGGTGCCATTTGGGATGCGGTCCTCCTTGTCCTTGCTCTGCTGTTGAAGCGATATAATGAGGGCACCAGCCGCCTGCTATTAGACCAGTTCTAAAGATACATCGGCCACGGCGTCTACTACTGCTGTGCACGTTCTAGGATCTTAGAAGACCTAGCCGATTTGTCACAGAACTAGAATCCTATTTCTATGTTCGGACATGCTACCACTGCTGCTTTGCTGATCTTAGAAGACAGAGCCCATTGTCTGACAAACAGAACTAGAATCCTATTTCTATGTTCGGACATGCTACCACTGCTGCTTTGCTGATCTTAGAAGACAGAGCCCATTGTCTGACAAACAGAACTAGAATCCTATTTCTATGTTCGGACATGCTACCACTGCTGCTATGCAGATCTTAGAAGACAGAGCCCATTGTCTGACACACAGAACTAGAATCCTATTTCTATGTTCTGACATGCTACCACTGCTGCTATGCAGATCTTAGAAGACTGAGCCCATTGTCTGAGTCACTGCTAGGCCTACTATACAAAGTCTACAAGGCACAGCTGTCTGACATACTGCTACTGTGTTCATACGCATTCATGCTTTGTGATGATCTGGGCTCATTTTCTATCTAGATTGAAGGGGTTGGTAACTACCCTGACTTTGAAATCGCTAATTGCTGTATACTGATAAATGTTTTCTTTGGGGGGGGTTGTTATGTGAATTGTACGATGTTATCCATTGCTGTGATGGAATTTTTATCGTGCTAGTAGTGGCTCTTAGTTTACATCCATTAATCAATCAAGACATCTTTGCTTGAATCCTTCCCATTCCAGTTAACTATCAGATTGCTCATCTGCAAATACATCTTTGCAAGGAATTTAAAGTGGAGAGAAATGTGTGTGATGATATTGCTACATTCATATCACCAAATATAACAATGTTCCTTTGCACCTTCTCCAAAAGACTTGAAGAAGAAAAAAAACCTAAACGTGCATTGATTGAATGACTCTTATTTTTACCACCTCCATCTTTATCAGTTTGTGTGCATTGTCATTGTGGTGGGTTGGTGCTGAGAAAGCACTTGGTGGCTGCCCTCGTACACTGACCTGGAATGTGGATTGCAATCTTCTGTGATCTTCTGAACACTAGCAAATGAAATGTGGCATTCCGATGGTGTGAAAGCTTATTCGTTTATCTCAAGATTAAAGTTGATTTTGTGTGTTATGCCGGACATACACGATTTAGCCACGCTTTTGCCGTCCCAGAATAATTGTCATTATCGGGGGGGCAAGGACTTCTGCAAATAGCCAATGAGCACTCAGCATGTGACACCAAAACAGTGATGACAAAGAGGAAGGAAACAACAACAACACGGTGTGGACCGAGGCGATTGGCGGTGCTGTGGAGCGAACGCGGCTGCCTTTTCAATATTTAACGTTTTATATGACCTCCAATTCCCTCTGGAGAATAGAAAGTCCATATTGTCCACATCTGCCCTGCCATTTGCAAGTCCATATTCTGCGGTTACAGTCCCCCTTCTTAAATAATAATATGCACACCAATAAAGCAGCTGGCTGTTTGGATGTGGGCATTTCTCTCCTGCGACAACTGAGAAACTCAGGGCTGGGAATCGCCCAGCTGTTTACCTGAGAGATGTGGCTCGTGAAGACTAGGCTTGTTCTGTTGTTTGTTTCCCAACAACCTGGAGGAATAGATGGAATAGAAGGGTTGTCCAGAGAATAACTCCTTGCAAGAGACTGTTTTTTTGTGTCGTCCATGGACATTCTAACAAGTCAAATACAGTACATGGACATTCTAACAAGTCAAAAACAGTACATGGACATTCTAACAAGTCAAATACAGTACATGGACATTCTAACAAGTCAAATACAGTACATGGACATTCTAACAAGTCAAATACAGTACATGGACATTCTAACAAGTCAAATACAGTACATGGACATTCTAACAAGTCAAATACAGTACATGGACATTCTAACAAGTCAAATACAGTACATGGACATTCTAACAAGTCAAATACAGTACATGGACATTCTAACAAGTCAAATACAGTACATGGACATTCTAACAAGTCAAATACAGTACATGGACATTCTAACAAGTCAAATACAGTACATGGACATTCTAACAGTCAAATACAGTACATGGACATTCTAACAAGTCAAATACAGTACATGGACATTCTAACAAGTCAAATACAGTACATGGACATTCTAACAAGTCAAATACAGTACATGGACATTCTAACAGTCAAATACAGTACATGGACATTCTAACAAGTCAAATACAGTACATGGACATTCTAACAAGTCAAATACAGTACATGGACATTCTAACAAGTCAAATACAGTACATGGACATTCTAACAAGTCAAATACAGTACATGGACATTCTAACAAGTCAAATACAGTACATGGACATTCTAACAAGTCAAATACAGTACATGGACATTCTAACAGTCAAATACAGTACATGGACATTCTAACAAGTCAAATACAGTACATGGACATTCTAACAAGTCAAATACAGTACATGGACATTCTAACAAGTCAAATACAGTACATGGACATTCTAACAGTCAAATACAGTACATGGACATTCTAACAAGTCAAATACAGTACATGGACATTCTAACAAGTCAAATACAGTACATGGACATTCTAACAGTGAAATACAGTACATGGACATTCTAACAAGTCAAATACAGTACATGGACATTCTAACAAGTCAAATACAGTACATGGACATTCTAACAGTCAAATACAGTACATGGACATTCTAACAAGTCAAATACAGTACATGGACATTCTAACAAGTCAAATACAGTACATGGACATTCTAACAAGTCAAATACAGTACATGGACATTCTAACAAGTCAAATACAGTACATGGACTTTCTAACAGTCAAATACAGTACATGGACTGTATTATTTTGCTGGGGACTTTGACGATAGCCCACTGTAGAAGCATAGAGTTCTCTATTGTAACACTTTGTTTCTCCATTGTATACTGACGTTTTAAAAAGTTTGAGCATTTGACTTGAGTCTGCTCTCAAGAATCAGATGTACCCACTTTTGGGACTATTCTATTTGTTCCAATGCGCCAGCTCAATAAGCGCAGCTGAAGTATTTTTACAGAAAAAAAAATCATATTATTTTGACCCAGGTCTACATCTTGGAGGATAGAATACTGTAGAAGCGTGGCGGTCTCCATTGAAATACTTTTCCTGTTGTAGCATCGGGACCGTGGTGTTCCTGAGCAGGTTTTTCCACCGCTATTCACAGCACTTACACTGCAACATTAATGATGAACCTGACCCATGTTTGAACTCCTTGTGTAACCTGAACATTGGCTTCCCAAACAGGCAGGCGCTAGTCTGCTACAGCCTTGGCAGCCCGCTTTACAAAGTGCCCTCGCTGTGTCATGTTGCAATCCGACCCGAGAAAAATACAGACAGAACGTATTATCATTTAATAATTCATTTGGAGGAGAAAGAAGAAAAAAAACTGACATGGGATTTAATATTTATTGAAGAGGGGGTTGTGGTTGAAGGTGGGTAGTGGGTTTGGGGGATTGGGCGGGAGGCAAGCGCTTTATTTCAACATTGTGTTAAAGTTCTTACGTGAACTCGCGGTTCATGTAAATCATGTCGCAAGTTTGGTTTGATAACATGAAATGTGTTAGCCATGTGTTAGCGTTTAATGTCCAATAATACACAAGGTCCATTAACAATTCAATCGTTGTTTTTCATCGCAATGCTTATCCACTTACTTCCACGACCAAAATGTGTTTTTCATTACCATACCCTTGAAGCTCTGGGGAGGGGGGCTGTGGGGCTGTAACTCAAACAGAAAGAAAAGAGGACGTCAGCCCTAAAGGACAAAGCCTGAATATATTTTCATAACCTTTGTTATGTGAGAGAGCGAGACTTTCTTTCTGTTGACGTGCCGTGCGATACCATTACAAATCTTCATTTGGCTAAATGGGGGCTGACAAATTATTTGAGGATTTTTGAGCGAGATGGAGTCTTCTGGGACCATATCAGCCCATATCACCACACACCTTCTCGTCTGGGCCCTCGTTTTATGAAGTCAAAACTATGCCGTGATATGATGAAGATATTCTGATGAGGGCTGGTAAATACTGCAGCAGACGTCCATGGTATAAATCAATGAGGCTGTTATCGTATCTGATTAATTACAGTCGGTAGAAGAAAGACGTGTAGAAATGTACACAATGGGGAAGCCCAGGTCGACTGAATGCTCGATGAATGTTGAAGACATTTACACGGGAACACAGTGCGCAGGATTAGACAAAAAGGCAAGCAGTATTTTGTCGATCATGTTTTTTGTCGTTTTATAATAGAATATCACTAGTATTATTATTATGTCTATTGTCACAATGTGGAAACCAGACGTAATGTTCAGACAATGAATGTGTATAGTGTACATACTCTACTGTTACCTACAGGATTTGGCTGGTGCAATTCAGGCTTTTAGTATTCATTCAAAAAGACAGGCATATTTAAAGACAGACATATAAAGACAGACATTCGTAGAAAAGCTGTAATGTAACAATAGAAAATGTGTCTGAATGGATATACAGTGAATGTCTAAATCGTATATAATACTGTACCGTTACAGAGGCTTTGGCTTTGTGGAGTCGGAGTTCTATTGTGTCTCATCTCCTCACTAATAGCCAGGGCGTAATACTTACATTAAACATGTCAGTTTGTCTTTCTAATCCCAATGATCAAGGAGGATTTTATTGCTGTCAAATGCAACCTGTCCTCATAATTATGCGTTTTCACGTTTTGACAAGGATATCATATTGCTGCTGTTATTTCATGAAAGGGAGAAGGAGAGAAAGGCAAAGAAATACATGGCACACACCGACGCTGTTGGCAATACATGTTGTGACACCGTGTAGATCAGCGAAACAACACATATTGCCAGAGATTTCACACTTCTCACAGTTTCAACAGACGGAGCTTTGTTTTATGAGTAACTTGGTCTTTGTAGTTCTGTGTTGGTAGATAAAAAGACATACAGACATCCAAAGGGCTGCTACCACTACTGCTATTCATTGTGATCGGTTATGTGTCTTAATTAGCAGAAGTTGTATTTTTCTCATTCATGTAGTAAGACGTATTATTGGTCACTTTGGATGGTATCTTTCAATGTGATCGATATTAACATGGTCAAGTCCATTAATGTCCAAGTCGTTGTTCTACCATCCTCTAAATCCTTGGCAGGGGAGGTAACAGAAGAGGGGGGGGTGTAGACCCTATCCCATATCCGTCCGTTTTAAATCAACCCAGTAACATTGTAAAGTACTGTGCTAAATTGGATCGGGAAAGGTATTTCTTACCCCATCTGTGTCTTAATGTGACAGGCCATTCTCCAGCTATGATTACACCCCCCTCCTCCCCCTCTGACAGCCATCAAAACGAAAGGAGGAAAAGTTAGATGGGGGGGGATGAAATTAGATTGAGTCGCTCTCTCTCTCGCTTTCCTCATATAACTTCCTGTCATTTTTTTTTTTTGGGGGGGTCTAAATACCTGATTACTCCACACTTAGGAGCACAAGGGGAAAAGCAGCTGGATCGTAATCAATCCTTTTAAAAATCACAGCGTGCCACACAGCCCCGCTCCCTCCTACCATCCAGGATAAATGTGACACGAGGGCCCCCGCTTCCCGCTCTTCTCTGATGAATCGCTGAGGGTTTAATGATTACGGGAATTGTCATCGACTGATCATCAGTCTCAATTTATTTCAAATCAATGTCAGGAGTTTGTAGGAGAGCACACGCCCCAGCCCCCGGACGAGAAGTGTGTGTTTCTGTTTTGTGAGTGTGTGTTTTTTCTCTCTGGGTTTTTTCTGCTGCCGTCGTCTAATCTTCAAGAGCTCGGGGTTTGAGGAGGAGAGCAGCATTAAGGCCGGGTCATGTAGCATCTCTTTGTTTTAAGTGGATGGGTGTGTGGATAGTTAAACAAAGAACATTTGGAGTGAAGACATTTAGCCGGTCCCCAAAAGGGGAAAGGCTATTTTATTAGTGTTAGGATTAGGAGTTAGGGTTAGGTTAAGGGTTAGGTTAGGGGTTAGGAAATAATAGGATTTTGAACGGGAATCAATTGTTTGGCCTCCACAAGAATAGTAAAATGAATGTGTGTGTGTTTGTGTGTGTGTGTGTGTGTGTGTGTGTGTGTGTGTGTGGCCCTTGTAATGGAATGGGCCCCCGGGGCGGTTCAGGGGCCCTTGAGTATTTGCCTAACCCTCCCCCCGGTGAACACTGGCTGCTTTTAGGAACACGTAATTCTCTCTCCTCTGTAAATCGTACCCAGTTGTATAGGCATTTGTATCATACTGACCACCACCCATCAAACCGGGAACATTCCCAAGACATTAGCTAACATTAAGTTCTTGTCAGGGTTTGATCTAACATTAGTATGATACCTGTTATGCTAGTTCTGCAACTTGTTCTGTGTAGTCATGTAGTTCAGTGCAGTGCCCTGGCCAGATTAGGGAGACTTTACCCTTTCTCAGAGGGGCCGGGCCGGACGGCGGATCTGAGCCAACGCTTGTTATCCCGTTGACCTCTACCCCTCCTGGGTCCCGTGTCGGGAAAGGGCCGGAGCAACTACCTGCACCGCTGCACGTCCTTGTCCCTGTCCTGTCAGAGTGCTCTTTATGATGATGGCCCCTGAACTGAACTCCCTGTACTGTTTCAATCTTTATTACTCTCACACACACACGCACACACACACACACATGCGCACCCGCAAACACACCGGCACTCGCACACACACGCGCACACACACACACACTCCAAAGATGCTCTGGAAGATGGGTAGGGCCTGTCTGTGTGTTTCTAGCAGCCAGCGAGAGGCTAAATGCTGAACATTGGAATTGTTAGAAGCATGAGGCTGTCCCAAAAGGGTCCTAAAAGTCTACATAGCTGCTGTAATATATTAGCTGTAATATAGTTGCTGTAATATATTAGCTCTGCAAATGTAGTCATTACAGTATGATCTTAATTGGTGGCATTATCTCCAGCCCCTCCACCAAAATACCAATTAGGAAAACAAAGAAGAGAAAACAACTACTTGGCATTTGTGTATCACATTTTTTTCCTGTCATATTTAGGGCCAAACATGATACTAGCCAATTTGCATACCCCTGCGCAACGATGCATACAGTGTGAAATTACGATCATTATTATTTCATGTTGATTGGAACGGACACGTTTTTCCAACCACATTAGTACATGATGCTCCCTGGCCAAACCAAACCATCCCTCATTCTCTCCAAACACTGATGGAAACTGACATCCCTGTGACACCTTTAGTTCCACACACACCCACGCGCTCGCTCGCTCGCATAACTTCCTCTTATTTCCCCCCAGTGAAAACATGGTCACCAAAAAAATGAAAAATAAATACCTAAGAGAGCCTGAGACATCCAGGTTAATGTACTGTGATCTTTGACACTGCAGAATTACCTGAATAAAAACAATGAAAATATGCCAATTGAGCTCATTCATTTCTTCCACTACATTTATCCCAGGTGCTGGTGGGGAAAGCACAGTAAAATAGTTCATCCCAATTAAAGCCACAATCAACTGGGTCCATTATTAGATTGGAGTTTTCATGTAATTTTAGACACAAAAATCCCATGGATACGGACTAGCTTGAGAGAATAAACAATTACATGCAGTTTAGATGAGAAGACTCAAACAAGTCTTATTGATTAGGTGACAGAGGTAGAGTCTGGGGGATTTCTTGTATCTCTCATTAGGCTGCGGAGAACTATTCCATATAATGCTCTGCCTTTGACGAGGGCTCACCGGGCTCTGGTCAAATGTAGGGAATAGGGTGCCCTCTGGGACATGCAAAACTGTTGGGTAGATTTTCAAATAAGAGCAAGCTTTGGGTCATAATATAGTGTGCTTGACTTGAGATACCTGGTCCAATAGTACTGCGGCCATACATGGCAACGTCCATAATGTGTTGCTGCTGGTAGAGTGTTTGAATAACTATATGAATGAATAAACACATTGATCCCCAAAGGGGACATTTGGATTTGTCACCAGCATAAAGCATGGACAGGGATAACACGGTACAAACATAGAGGCACATCTTGCTGTGAAAGTCATAAGTCACCCACATAAAAATGCAAGCTACCACTTTGGAAGAAAGGAAAGCACCGAAAGGGTTCGGTGAGAACTGCTAGTGACATAACCTCTTTGATCGTACTGTACTATATAATGAAAGACTCGTCAGAACCACGAATAGCACTGAATTGTTTCCTCCTAGCACGGTACATTATTAACATTACAGAGGATTGGTATGGTAGACATGCTAATCATTTGTTTGATGTGTTGGACACAGTTCCTTTCATTTCATTCCAGCCATTATGAGCCGTCCTCCCTTCACCAGTTCATTATAAGGTAGACAGGCCAGAGCAATTTGCCTTGACATTGCGTGATGGTTCATATGTTAAAGCGTACTACTGTGAAATTCTGCACTGTAGAACATCTACTCATTCCAAAGTCATCCGTCCACACTATACAACCATTTAGATTTCAGTAAAACAGAGCATCACACTGACGTCTGATTGGGTTATATTTCTCAAACTTCTGACATTTGTTCATAGTTTCATCACTTGTTTTTTATGCATGTCCCCAATACTGAATTCCAGCGTCAGAATATAATATTTTTGCATGATTAATGTTGTTTTGCTTTCAATCAACATCAGATACAACAACAAAAAATACAAATAAACACAAATAAACAGGACCAATTTAACTTTGTTGCTATTTTACTAATTTGATTGACAGAAGATGTCACTCAAAACATGGACAATAATTATCCATGATTAAGGATAATGATTGTTACTTTCAACATTTAAAAACGTTTAAATTAGCAACGGAAATAAATTACCAAATGGGTTCTTTTCATACTATTTCTTTATATTGTTATTCATTTTAATTATATTTCGTTGAAGCATCATTGAAAAAAAGCGAAACAAGTCAAAGAAAATGCGCCTCAATCAAGACTCTCCTCCATAATTTAAAGGAGGAGAGATCTGTATACCAGGTCAAAAACCTGCTGCATAATTTAAAGGAGGAGATCTGAGACCTGCTCCATAATTTCTGTATACCAGGTCAAAAACCTGCTCCATAATTTAAAGGAGGAGAGATCTGTATACCAGGTCAAAAACCTGCTCCATAATTTAAAGGAGGAGGAGAGATCTGTATACCAGGTCAAAAACCTGCTCCATAATTTAAAGGAGAGAGATCTGTATACCAGGTCAAAAACCTGCTCCATAATTTAAAGGAGGGAGATCTGATCAGGTCAAAAACCTGCTCCATAATTTAAAGGAGGAGAGATCTGTATACCAGGTCAAAAACCTGCTCCATAATTTAAAGGAGGAGAGATCTGTATACCAGGTCAAAAACCTGCTCCATAATTTAAAGGAGGAGAGATCTGTATACCAGGTCAAAAACCTGCTCCATAATTTAAAGAGATCTGTATACCAGGTCAAAAACCTGCTGCATAATTTAAAGGAGGAGAGATCTGTATACCAGGTCAAAACCTGCTCCATAATTTAAAGGAGGAGAGATCTGTATACCAGGTCAAAAACCTGCTCCATAATTTAAAGGAGGAGATCTGTATACCAGGTCAAAAACCTCTCCATAATTTAAAGGAGGAGAGATCTGTATACCAGGTCAAAAACCTGCTGCATAATTTAAAGGAGAGAGATCTGTATACCAGGTCAAAAACCTGCTGCATAGTTGAGAGGCAGCGAAAGCTGGAACGGCTCCACAGTGGCACTCAGAGACTGTAAAAACCTCTGTCTCTATAGGTTTGTGTGTGTGTGTGTGTGTGTGTGTGTGTGTGTGTGTGTGTGTGTGTGTGTGTGTGTGTGTGTGTGTGTGTGTGTGTGTGTGTGTGTGTGTGCGTGCATCCAGCACGCCGCCACCATGTCCTCTCGCCTGTCCGGACTCATAATGTGCTCTCTGATTACATCAGCCTGCTAGTGTAATCGCATTGTGTCACGCACCACAAAAGTGAGCCTTTGAGCAAAACACCACCCGCTTCTGTCTGAGACTATCCAGGCTGATAGGATTACCTGTTACAGGTGATATTCTGAGAGAAAAGAAAGAGAGAGAGGGAGAGAGTAGTAGAGTTCAAATGTAATATTGTGAGGGACGGTCATACGTTGTCAAAGCTCAGGGGCTCTTCATTTCCCATGGTGCATTATTATTTCTACAGAGTCCCAAACGGCACCCTGTTCCCTATATAGTGCACTACATTTGACCAGGGCCCATCAGGCTGGCTGTGGACTAAAGTGGTGCACTACATAAGGAATACGGTGGCGTTTGGGACGACGGCCCATCCATCTCTCTGCTCCTGGCTTCTCTCCTTGTGGCTCGTCACTTCACTGGGAGCAAGAGAGGCAGATTCAGTCAAGCAGATGGGAGCGGTCCTGACCTGCATAAAACTGACAAGGCTGTGTTCCTGTCGGTTCATCCCCGACATGGCCACAGTCCCAAGCTGCAGACAGGGAATATGTAGATGAAGCAAGCGCTAGGGCCATTTCCATCTTGGCTCTTGATTTATTCTGCCCCACAGTCAGCCATCTTTCCTTGTCTATGACTACAGTACTGTAGGGTTATTTTGTTCCCCAGTCAGACAGGACTTTGAAAGTAGATATCTTTCCTTGGGTACGACTGCTTTACATGACTGGTACATCTGTCCTCTGTATTTCCTGAAAAAAAAGCAAGTCTTTTTTTTTTTCATTAAAAAGCATGAGCTGACGCACACCCAAGAATGTTTGTGAAGGTGCTGACTAACGGAGGGTAAACTGTATGAAACAGAATGCTCTGAGTACTCTCCCGACATTACAGTACCCCCGTTAAATAGTAGGTGCTGACTAACGGAGGGTAAACTGTATGAAACAGAATGCTCTGAGTACTCTCCCGACATTACAGTACCCCGTTAAATAGTAGGTGCTGACTAACGGAGGGTAAACTGTATGAAACAGAATGCTCTGAGTACTCTCCCGACATTACAGTACCCCCGTTAAATAGTAGGTGCTGACTAACGGAGGGTAAACTGTATGAAACAGAATGCTCTGAGTACTCTCCCGACATTACAGTACCCCCGTTAAATAGTAGGTGCTGACTAACGGAGGGTAAACTGTATGAAACAGAATGCTCTGAGTACTCTCCCGACATTACAGTACCCCCGTTAAATAGTAGGTGCTGACTAACGGAGGGTAAACTGTATGAAACAGAATGCTCTGAGTACTCTCCCGACATTACAGTACCCCGTTAAATAGTACGTGCTGACTAACGGAGGGTAAACTGTATGAAACAGAATGCTCTGAGTACTCTCCCGACATTACAGTACCCCCGTTAAATAGTAGGTGCTGACTAACGGAGGGTAAACTGTATGAAACAGAATGCTCTGAGTACTCTCCCGACATTACAGTACCCCCGTTAAATAGTAGGTGCTGACTAACGGAGGGTAAACTGTATGAAACAGAATGCTCTGAGTACTCTCCCGACATTACAGTACCCCCGTTAAATAGTTGGAAACATATTCAGTGTGTGACTTTCTTTCTTTTTCATTCTTTTTTCTCCCTTGTCAAGGTTGTGTTAGCGGCTGCGCTGATTCAGGTCAACCTACCTCTTTCCTTCTTTCTCACCCTGTGACATCATATGCGATGCGGGGCGGCCTGCTCCCTCTCTCCCCGCCCTGCTCCCCCTCTCCCCGCCCTGCCCCGAACGTCAAAGTGCATGCAGAGTTCAGCCTCCATTTTAGAGAGGGAGAGGTTCTCTTTGACACCATCTCCACTCTCACTGTTGAATTATGAATAAGGGGTTGGAGCCAACATGAAGCACATGGGCTCACTAAGGTTGAGCTCCATTAGTTTACTTCAAATAGGTGAGGGGTGGTAGAGTTAGGGGAAAATAATAAAGGAAAAATATATATCAAATAATATAAATAACATTTTTTTTTTTTTTAAGATGTGAGAGATTGGAAATGATGCAGACAATTACATTGATAGAAGCCACAATCTAAAATGATCTGCAATATTAAAGCTGATCCACCCCCTGAAGAAAGAAAATATATTGATTGGATGGACATCAGAAATAGAGGAAGGACTAAGAATAAACAAGAGAGAAAGTAGACTATGTCTACTAAATGTGTCTGTAAAATGTGTATAAGTATATGTATAAATTGAAAGTAAAAGCAGAAATGTTTATTAGTTTACTCCAATTGGGGGATCGGCAGTAGGGTTTGCGGGTATGTGTATGTCTATATGTGTATATGTATGTATGCGTGTATGGAAATACATATATTTACCCAGAAAATATGGGGGATTGGAAATGATGCAGACAATTACATTGGAAGCAACATTCTTTCCGCAATATTAAGCTGATCCTCCCTCCAAAAAAAACACACACAAAAAAAAAGATATATATATATATATTGAGCTCCCGTGCTCCCGTCCTCTCTCTGTTTGAGATGAAAAGGAGTCACCACCGTTGTAGGAAACTCTCATACACACAATATGCCCTCTGTACCCCACGGTGCACTACGCAGACCTCCAAGCACTGAACTCTTCTATCCACAATTCAATTCATTATAGAGGACTGATAACAACGACAGTCCTTTATTCCTGAAAAACACAAAGAAAGGTGGAGGGGGTAAGTTCTACTTTGGAGTGGTGGGGCTAAAACACTGACAAAGTACTTTCCTGAAGTTTTCTTTGGCATTCAAGGTTTTTTTCTAGTTTGGTCAAGACTAACAGGGGGGCAATATGTAAATGTATGTGTGTGGAGTGTGTGGGGCCTGGGAGTCTGGGATTGGGGGGGGTATAGGGTTGGCATAAAGGAGGGTGGGGGTGGCACGTCAACTAGCGTCAGGGAGAGATGGCAGCACTGTCTACCCAGCGATGCATGTCCACACCGCGGCCACTCTGACGTCTCCCACTGGCCTCTCACTCTCTTTCTTTCCTTATCTCCCTTCCACCCAGGGCCTCTGGTGATGCATACTCTTTACATATATTACAATCAGCTCTGGGTACTGCAGGAATATATCCCCCCCAGGAGTTAAGGTTTGAGTTCCCACCCCGTGCACACAAAGACACGCCAACCTCCAGGGGAAAGACTGGTGTCCTATCTGCCTCTGTGTGTCCATACAAGACAGGGCATCAGACCGTTTTAAAGAATGTACACTATTTTTTTCCGACAAAGTTGAACTTTTGTTCTGTTTAAAGACAGTGTGAAGCCCCCCCCCCCAAAAAAAAAACACTGAACTTTTCAAATTAACACTGAACCCTGATTTCAACTTTAAACCCCAAAGAAATGCCAAAGAAGAATTTTAACATCATGTATGCATTAGATTGGCAAATATGCATTAGATTGGCATGTAATTCCCATTATCATAACCAAGAAGAAAAAACACTCTTGATTTGTTATTATTGGTGTGACGCGGGTTCTGATTACATTATTATGAAATCAGAACAATTATATTTCTCAGTCTGTTATTTGTCAGTCAGTCTCTTTTTGATAAACAAGTTTTACCCTGTCAAAACATTTCTTATTGTAGAATTATCATGTTGTCAAACTGGCTGAGTGGCAACTGCAGAGAGAGACCTGAACATATCGAGAGAGAGGAAAAGAAAACAACTGTGATCATTGCTCAAATCTGTTTCCGCTCACCCAGCCTCGCCGGGTAGAACTTTCTAAGAAGCATCTAATGCTTAAATGGGGTCAGAGGAAGGTTAAAAAGCGCTACTTGAGCACAGTCATAAATATTTCAACTCCTGACTAGAAAAGACTTGCAATGTTCATGAGGGGGATTGGGTTGGGTTGGGGGGGGGGTGTTATTCGTGTCACTTCCCCACCGCCACAGCAAGGCACAGTTTGCCCTCACAAGTGCTAGGGCTCCTCCTCTGAGTCATCCAGCCATGTATACCCTCTCACATGCAACATTCATGGGAGACACTCACTCACCTCAGCATCACCCGGAGGCCATTTTAGTCACGCCCGGTGCTTTCTTATTTTCCTTTTCCTCTCCCTCTCCTTCTCCTTTACATGGTGGGCTGCTGTGTGAATTCACCATGCTTTAATGTTCCTTTTACCTTTCTCTAGAATTGTATTAATTTATATGAAATGAAAATAAAAGATATCTGAAGGACCCCCCCCACAAACATTTTTATTTGTGTTTGTTTTGCTGTTATCGTGTATTGTAGGAGGTGAATCCACACCCCACAAGGAAGCGACAGAACCAGATGTACAAGACGGAAGACGGATAATAATCTTGAAAAGATTCAGAAAGTCGTCCAGTCTAACACCCTCCCAAAAGTCCATTAACAAACCGACTGAACATTGAATAGACTCTCTGACATTCTTATTAAGGTTCCCTTTACTCACGTCGAACCAAGGCCGTTCCAATCCCACTCCTTTTCAACCAACATGTTCTTCCATTTGTCAAACACAAACATGATGACCACATTCCAAACACATGTATTTCTTTCTGGCAGTTTTGTTGTTGTAAAGAAGTTACACGTTCATAGGCTTCTCTTGAGTACACTATACAATAAGGGGTATAGCGGATTTTGTACGCCTATCCTATGCTATTTCATTTTGATGCTATGGTTAAGGTTTCAGTCGTCCACTATATCCTCCTAAACGTTTATTAACAATCTGACTGAACATTGAATAGGCCGACTTACTTTCTTATTAAGATTCTCTTTAATCACGTCGAGCCAAGGCCGTTCCAATCGCACTGCTTTTCAATCAACCTTTTCTTCCATTGTAATATGATGACTGCATTCCAATACATGTATTTCCTTTCTGCCTGTTTTACTGTTATAATCAAAGTTACACTTTTCAGAGGCTTCTTAATACAAATTGCGTATAGTAGTCTTTGTATGCCTATCCTATGCTACTTTCTCTGGGTCCTATGGTTAAGGTTTCAGATAATGGAAAAGGGTACATCCTGAGTGGGTTTCAATGGAGAAGCAAAGTAACGGTTGGGTGTCCTCTCTCTTAGCCTATTTCAAGGTGAATTGTGTGACAATGGTTTTTCTGAGCCACTACTCTTCCACGGCAGACGGACACACTGCAATCTCTTTCTGGCAGGGTGAGTTTGATTGATGTCGAACAGAAGAGGACAAGAAAGAGGAAGAGAGAAAGAGAGAGGGGTAGAGGGCGAGGGCAGAGAAAGAGGGAAGGGAGAGAGTGGGAAAGAGAAAGAGGAGAGAGTGACCTGAAAGAGCTAGGAAACAACGATCACTCTTTATTTGTCCTCCCGTCCAACTTCAGTCCAGACAACAATCCCAGCTAATTAAAACCAAATTAAATGCCCACAGTACAATCTAGAACAAATCTATACTGTAGATATTAGGATGTAAGGACTAAATCAGCTTTAAGTCTCAAGTAAAAGTCTGTTATATTATGCTAAAGCCAAAGCATTTCTGTTTTTAAACCTCATCCCTAATAAAAAAGGCTTATTTGTATAAATTATAACTTATAACTTGTATAACTTATAAACAATACTATTAAATACATTGTTTCAATAATTAACCAGTATTATTCACTTTAGGTCCTTGGCTTATTTTGAACATTAAGATCCAATACAGCAACAAAGTTAAAGGTCCAATGCAGCCGTTTTTATCTCAACATCAAATCATTTCTGAATAACAGTTAAGTACCTTACAGTGATAGTTGTTCACCATTTTATTTGAAAACAAACAAAAATAGCTTCTTAGCAAAGAGCCATTTCTCAATCAAGAATATAGCTAGGACTGTCTGGGAGTGGTCTTATTGGGGAGGGGGAAACCTAAAAACGAGCTGTTATTGGCAGAGAGGTTTGGAACTCTCTTATTGGTCTTTTTACTCACTTACCACCTGGTGATATCACCAGGCAGACCAAAACACCATCCCACCAAAAGAGGTTGACATTTCAGGCGGTCTTTTCAAGCAGCTCTTACACTAACATGACATTATCATCATTTCCCCAATGTCACAGTATTATTCCAACCACATAGTGTGTAAATATACATAAAACACAGGGAAATCATGTTTTTGACTGCACTGGGCCTTTAACTACACCATTTTACACAGTCCTGCGGTTGGCTCGTGTGTTTTATTCATAGGAGTTAGCAGAGAGAGAAAATATGGTGGTCGGGATATTTTACTTCAACATTATAATCTAATCGTATTACCGTTCCTTATGTCGGTGTTGACATTGTGGAGAAACTGATTAAAGGATTAACAGTAATATCATCACGACCATGAAACATCAACAACAACAACAATCTGCATCCGAGCCTCCCATTCAAACTTCATTAATTTATATTTAACGTTTCATGTTATTTAATGATTTTCTTTTAATCCCGAGGACAGCTTTGAAATGTCACAGCCGACGAGAAACCTCGTTACGTGCTACCACTAGGATTTGTAGCAGGAGTGTATCGTAAGGGTGTCGTTGGCGTGTATCACCATCAAAACAGAGTCAAATAATTACACCTTGTCAGGTCAACGAGAAGAATCTGAAGACGTCAATCGGCTTTATTTAATTCTCAAACAGGGTTTTACTTGTGCACATCAGAGAAGACTTTACACAAGCTATATTAATATTGGTACTTTGAAGGTAATTTCTCTAGGCTTTTCATACGGATAATTGTTTTGTTCCCTCTACCTTTCTGTACCTCTGCCTTTTTCTCCTGACACCATTTCAACAGTCCACATCAGGGATGTTTATATTATAATAGGATTCTGGTGCCTTGAATTCTGATTCACTGCGATCTGATTTATTTTGACTGTCCAAAAAAAAATCTCAATTTGTTATGTCTGAATTTCCGTTGACTCCTATCAGAGAGGTCAAGGAAGTTCTCACCCACCAATTAAAATAAACATTCTTCAGATTGGCATTTATTTGTTCTTATGAGCCAGATAAGTGCCCTTTTCCTCCCAGCCCTTTTCCCTAAACACCATTCCCTCTGAGTGGATATTTCATTAAATCCCCGATAATAATAACTTTCATCGGGAATGTCAAATCCAATCCCGCGAGAGAGAGAGAGAGTTTTGATTGATGCAGGAACATGTTTAAATGGGCGACGCCTAAGGGGGACACATGGCTATTATTTGGAAGGAATCAATAGTATTGGAAATGAGTTGGGGATCGTGTTTAGTCTTAGCCTTTCATCTGTACGAGTTTAATATGAGGTGTTCTGGTCCGACACTGAAGTAATATGTTGGAATCCATCAGGGCTGGGCCTAAAGGGTAATAGCATAAGGCCTTGTTTCAAGGCAATAAAAGCAGAGTACATGGTGGATTGTGGAGGGGCTAACATTTCTTCTAAGTCTGATCATAGACTGAACTCGCAAGCACTGATCATACAAAATATGTCCCCCTGTGAGACTTCCCGAGCAACTGTCCCCCAATTCATCTTAAACGATGAACATGACTCGGGTGTTGTTTGAACACTGCATTAGTTTATTGAAAGCAGTGGGTGATGAAAAGAGAGACACATTCTTACACAGACATTTCCAGGTGTGTGTAAACATTTATCAGACACATAAAATTGGATTGCAATTCAATTTTGCATGCCAATCACAAGTAGTTATATTAAATATTCATCAAATTAACTGTAGCAATTCTAGTTAGAACCGTGTGATTGATTTGAACCTGAAAGGTTCAGGAGACCCTTATCAACATGGAGTATCTGTTTGTTCTCACTTTGACCTTCAACCCCTGCTCAGCATGTTTGGTCTATTGATTGGAGAACCAGTATCAGTTGGTTATGCTCTATTTTGCTCCACACATTACATTTTGCTGTGTTAAATCAACACTGAAAGAGTTCAGTTTAACACTATCTCTGAGCACATATGGCCCCACTCTACAGAGTGGAAAAAGGACTCATTTAGAGTGTAGTGTAACACACCATAGTGTAAAACATGTCCACTGCATTACACTTGTTGTCAGTGTTGCTCAAATGTAACACTCTGGGGTAATTAACACTCACTGTGCTATCTCTATTCAAAACTAGTGTTGATCTAGCGTTAGTGCTTAACAAAAACACTGTGACAGTAAGTCATTTTGGGTGTTCTCTTAACACTGTATGGTGTAAAGCCTCATTAATATATTTTCCATGCTGCCTTTTCTTTTTGAGTGAATTGTAGAGTTACCACTCATGACTGTATTTGTTAGTGACATGATTATTGAATTATTTCCTTTTAAAGGCCTGTGGATTTTAACAAATTAGTATCATTAAAATTAAACTTAATGACAATACATTGTATATATCATAAGTCCTTACTGATGGCCTAGGTTTACCCTAACACAGTGGTGTTAGAAAACTCTTGGTTTACAGGCCACATCAGGCCTGCAAATCACATTATACTGGCATACCAAGTGATGTGCAATTCCTATTGGAATCCTATTGGAACAACAATAACTCTGGTTTTTAACACCATTACTGGGGGTTATTTTATACTACTGCGTGTTAATTTCACTCTTACAGAGTTAATGTACCCCCTGAATCAATACTATAAATGTTTACCTGAAAAATCAACACTGGACAATTTGCTGTGTACGATAGTATAGGCCTCTATTATTTGGCTTACATGGTAAAACGTATTCTATATTCTCAACATGTTCTGTGGGGGTAGATAAAAAAGTATTTCTGCCACCCTCTGCCCATAGGCATCACCCCAGACCAAACAACCTCAATGTGTCCCCCACTGAAGGATCCGCGCTCTCACTTAAGTGTCCATTCACTCACCCTGACAGCAATGCTGGTCCAGACACTCTCCAGATTAGGAGTCAAGCCAACGCTCAGTGGTTGCCTATGGCTCAGTATACCTGCAGAGTGAAATATATGTTAGACAATGATCCTCTCTCTCTCTCTTTCTCTTTCTCTTTCTATACTGCAGAGAAAACAAGCCTATTAGGGGGCAGCGAGATGTTGTTTAGCTGTTGTCTCCTCTAAATTGCATCTTTCTTCCTTTCTTTTCCCCTCTAACCCATTCCTTTCTATGCCCCCTCTCTCTCTCTCTCTCTCCCTCTCTCTCTCTCTCCCTCTCACTCTCTCTCCCTCCCTCTCTCTCTCCCTCTTCCTCTCCCTCTCTCTCCCTCTCCCTCTCCCCCCCCCTCTCTCTCTCTCTCTCCCTCCCTCCCCTCTCTCTCTCTCTCTCTCTCTCTCTCTCTCTCTCTCTCTCTCCATCTCTCTCCCTCCCTCTCTCTCCCTCTCTCTCTCTCTCCCTCCCTCCCTTCCCCCCCCTCTCTCTCTCTCTCTCTCTCCCTCCCTCTCTCTCTCTCTCTCTCTCTCTCTCTCTCCCTCCCTCCCTCTCTCTCTCTCTCTCTCTCTCCCTCTCTCTCTCTCCCTCCCTCTCGCTCTCCCCCCTCTCTCTCTCTCTCTCTCTCTCCCTCCCTCTCGCTCTCCCCCCTCTCTCTCTCTCTCTCTCTCTCTCCCTCCCTCTCGCTCTCCCCCCTCTCTCTCTCTCTCTCCCTCCCTCTCGCTCTCCATCTCTCTCCCTCCCTCTCTCTCCCTCTCGCTCTCTCCCTCTCTCTCTCCCTCTCTCTCTCTCTCTGTCTGTCTGTCTGTCTGTCTGTGTGCATGTGCAGGAGGGAAATGAAGCCAAGCCCGCCAACCACCCAGACCACTGTGGAGCTGTAGAGATGTAGAGATCTACACAGAAGTACCCAACAGGTATAGTACCATGCTATTAAAAAGCCGAGAACACTGCAGAATGTCCCACCGCACTTTGAGGTTCCAGAAGGGGATTATCTGTGTTCTATCCGAGGAGCATCAGTAAAACACTCCAGTCCAATGTTAGTGTTCCTCTCGGTCAACAGCTAATTTCATCTCGGCTGTTGTTTTTGTATTTGTACCGAACATAACTGACTGTAAAAGGTGATGCCCATACACAGAGCTTGACCGGCTCTGCTGAAGTCCTATATATTAGTGGTCGGCGGATCGTTTGTCCAGATCTGTAATATGCTAACTAGCAATCCTAAAACACATCAAATAATTCAAACCTGCACCAATGTTCAGTATAAACGGAGAGGACAGGTGTGTCATTGTGCATGAAGACATGAGACAATTAGCTCAAAAAGCTCCCCCACTGAACTTGTTAAGGGACAACAAGTATCCTACCCTAGACTATCCTACAGCACCACAATGCAATGAATCATTGCATTATTGTTTTCAAGTGAGTACAACATTTTACCCTAGGCTGTAAACTGCAGGGAAAATGTCATTAAATAACAGAGGAAAAGCCCTGGGATTTGAATATGTTGTTACATTCATTCCATTTGGATCAGTTGTGGATCTACTCTCTACAGTTTATAAGGTCCAGAAACACACAGTAGCAGGCCAGTCTGGATGTATACTGAACAGAAACACACAGTAGCAGGCCAGTCTGGATGTATACTGAACAGAAACCACAGTAGCAGGCCAGTCTGGATGTATACTGAACAGAAACCACAGTAGCAGGCCAGTCTGGATGTATACTGAACAGAAACCACAGTAGCAGGCCAGTCTGGATGTATACTGAACAGAAACCACAGTAGCAGGCCAGTCTGGATGTATACTGAACAGAAACCACAGTAGCAGGCCAGTCTGGATGTATACTGAACAGAAACCACAGTAGCAGGCCAGTCTGGATGTATACTGAACAGAAACACACAGTAGCAGGCCAGTCTGGATGTACACTGAACAGAAACCACAGTAGCAGGCTAGTCTGGATGTATACTGAACAGAAACACACAGTAGCAGGCTAGTCTGTAGCAGGCTAGTCTGATGATGTATACTGAACAGAAACCACAGTAGCAGGCCAGTCTGGATGTATACTGAACAGAAGCAGGCCACACAGTAGCAGGCTAGTCTGGATGTATACTGAACAGAAACCACAGTAGCAGGCCAGTCTGGATGTATACTGAACAGAAACCACAGTAGCAGGCCAGTCTGGATGTATACTGAACAGAAACACACAGTAGCAGGCCAGTCTGGATGTATACTGAACAGAAACACACAGTAGCAGGCCAGTCTGGATGTATACTGAACAGAAACACACAGTAGCAGGCCAGTCTGGATGTATACTGAACAGAAACACACAGTAGCAGGCCAGTCTGGATGTATACTGAACAGAAACACACAGTAGCAGGCCAGTCTGGATATACTGAACAGAAACACACAGTAGCAGGCCAGTCTGGATATATACTGAACAGAAGAAACACACAGTAGAAACACACAGTAGGCCATGTCTGGCCATGTATACTGAACAGAAACACACAGTAGCAGGCCAGTCTGGATGTATACTGAACAGAAACACACAGTAGCAGGCCAGTGTGTTTGTATACTGAACAGAAACACACAGTAGCAGGCCAGTCTGGATGTATACTGAACAGAAACACACAGTAGCTGGCCAGTCTGGATGTATACTGAACAGAAACCACAGTAGCAGGCCAGTCTGGATGTATACTGAACAGAAACCACAGTAGCTGGCCAGTCTGGATGTATACTGAACAGAAATATAACCGCGGCATGCAGCAATGTTAACGATTTTACTGAGTTTACAGTTCATAGAAGAAAATCAGTCAATTTAAATAAATTCTATGGATTTCACATGACTGGGCAGGGGCGTAGCCATGGGTGGGCCTGGGAGTGCATAGGCCCACCCACTTGGGAGCCAGGCCCAGCAAATCAGAATGAGAAAAAGCCAGATGTGGAGGTCCTGGGCTGTTATGTTTACACCCAATCTGTGGTTGTGAGGCTGGGAGGGTCTGCTCTTGGCAGTTTATACGGTCCAGAATCGCACAGTAGCAAGCCAGTCTGGATGTGAATTTCTGATACTGAGATGTCTGTTACACATCATCATTCTCCCAAGTCATCCTATAATAATGTGGCCAGATATGCTTCCAGCAGGCCAAGTTATTCAGGAAAGCTTGACGTGCGTTCTGCCTCCTCTCCGATCCGAGTGGCTGTCCCTCGTACACCTAGAACCTAACGCTTCAATATAGCCTCAATATTAGTCATTTAACTTGTTTAATGTATCACCTTTTATGTGTGTCATGAACACAGCCAGTCACAATGTTGTAATCTGATTAGGCTA
>NC_056462.1:11522187-11547187 GCF_018296145.1 Oncorhynchus tshawytscha | reverse complement strand
TAGTGCCATGTCCATTTGTTCTCTGTAAAACATGTTTTTTGGGCAGCCCCCATAACTAGCCAGGCGTCTATTATAGACTGTCTCTGCCAAAGCCTTAAAAGCTACCGAGGCAATTACTCCTTTGTAATGCGAGTTGCAGACATCATAAATGTATAACTTTAATTGTGGTTAATTGCCCGCGGGGTGACTGGTTGTGCATGTCTAATACTGTAACTGTCTCCAGTCCTGATTTATCCCCTTTGATTAACCTCAGGCTGGGGAAAAGCAGGAAAGGGGAAATGTATGGAGGCTTTACAAGCTTTTAAAGATTAGAAGGACTCTATTGCTCTATTGTACATGTGCCTTTGGAGGGCTGGGGAGGGGATTAGTATGCACTTTGCAGGCTATATAGAGCATGTTTTTTTACGATTGCATTGCCTTCCCGTTCTGAAACCATGGGTCTGTTTTGAATATGCTATTCTTGTTGCCTGTGGTCCAAGCCTTTTCTCCCTGCTATTGTTCCAGCCCAGGCTCTGTTGACTCTGTGGGCCTGCAGTCCAAAGCCTTTTCTCCCTGCTATTGTTCTAGTCCATACTCTGTGGGCCTGCACAGTGGAATTCATTTGACTTCCTGGCTGCTCCTGACCCTCTGACCCACCAATTGAGTCCTCTCTTTAGCTCTCACTAGCGCTCTCTCTTTCTCACGCTCTCTCTCTCTCTCTCTCTCTCTCTCTCTCTCTCTCTCTCCCTCTATTTAGCTCTCGCTAGCGCTCTCTCTTTCTCACACTCTATCTCTCTCTCTCCCTCTATTTAGCGCTCGCTAGCGCTCTCTCTTTCTCACGCTTTCTCTCTCTCTCTCTCTCTCTCTCTGTTAATTTATCTCTCTAATTTATCTTGATTTCTCTTGCTATCTCTTGCCTGCTAAATTATTTTACTTGATACATTGGCTTGTGAACAGTATAGTAGTATATTCTTCATATCTTTACTCAAAGAAGTCCAAATAGTTCTCAGCTCTCTGTTAGGGCTGTACACTGGGGTCATGTATTCGATAAAGGTTGAAGCCAAGAGCCCATCTGGAATGTAGCACACATAGTCCCAGTGTACAGTAACACCTGTCTGCCAGTCATGTCTCCAGCTCAGTGATGGAGTGTTGATAAAGATGTTTGGTCCACAGCCGACTGTTCCGTCTGTCCGTCACACACCGATCCACTGCAGAGTGAAGGCTCTATCCTGTGGAACAGCTGTGTGAAAACACCACCAGACACCTTGAGGTCTCCCTACAGCTTATTACGACACAGGCCACACTGTGGTGGTGTGAGACCACAGGGATTCTCCTTCCCTCCTTTGGTCCTACTATCCTTCCTTCCTCCACTGCGTCCCTCCTTGAGGTTGACACTGGTATGTACAGCGTTTGAAAGGAAGAATTCAAGGCAATATTTCAACCCCTCCATTCACCAAAATGGAGAGTGTATCCTCTGTGTGTTGTGGGTATTTTTGCTGTGTTTTTTCTTCTTCAGACATGCACATGTAGTGTTTGCAATTGATTAGCGCCGGAGCTGGCAGTACATGTGTGTGAACAAAGCTACCTGGATTGAGACACCTGCTCAACCAATGAGGTTAATGAGAGATGAGGCACACACGCGACACACATGCATGCAGTCACACACACACACACACACACACACACATTTGAGCTGCTGCAGTCCGTTTGAAGTAGCGCTGACGGGGAATGTGGACCTAACGTATACTCTTGGTGTCGCACATAGAAAGAAACTCATTTGTAAACTCAATTTAACTTTATCAAAGAATGCAACAGACATTAAATTGAATCTCGTATTCATGTATCTCTTGCGTCTTTTGATGAACTTAAATTGAGTTTACAAATTAGTTTTTGGAAAGCACTCAGCTAATGGTAATTAGCCCTTTTTTCTTGATTTAAGTGTTTGAGGAACTGGCTGTCTTTTGGTTAAAAAAAGCTATCAAATTAAATTGTTTGCAATCTGTTTTATTTTAATGTGCCTTCATTGAAGCTTATCTTTTAAGATACTGAACAATAAGTAGGTAATTGTAGGCACTATTATATCTAATTGAATTGTTATCAATAGCTTATTTCATTGTTCACTGGTACAATTTGAACATAATATCCCCTTTGTTGGATTGAGTTGTTTTAGCTCGGGGTTTTGGCCTCGTTAGACACTTAGGCCCGGTGTGTTTATTGAGGGTGTACGTGTGTGCGCTTGTGTGAGTGTGTGTGTTTATTATGGGTATGAGTGTGTGTTTACAGACGTGTGTGATGAAAGAGCCATCATAAGAGGGTCTCCCTCTATCCAGCCTGGTGGTTATTGCGGCTGTCTCGCTCCCTGGGTCTCTCTGCCTGGGTCTCTCTCAGCACGGCCCTGTTTAGACAGTTGTCTGTCTGTTTGCCTTCAGTCTGGACACAGACCACCATACTGTACCACTGTCTGCCACGGACCTGGGACGGAGAAGTAGTGGATATAATGGAGGCCAATAGAAACAGAGGGAAGCCCAGGAAGACTAGTGGTCACCAAGACGTCAGCTGATGAGGAACCACACATAGCGTATAGAGTCTTAGATATCCATGGAGAGAGGTGGCGAGATGGAGAGATGGAGGGGGAGAGGGAGAGAGTAGGATTACATTGAGAGAGGAGAAGTGAAAGAGAGAAATAAACACATAGGCAGACATAAATAGGCCGTGGTTGATAGACTATAATATACAGTAGTGTGTATGTTAGATGTGTGAGAGTCGTTATCTGTCTGTAATTCGATGTGTGCTTGAACGTGAAAGTGTATGTGAGCGTCCGTTAGTGGATGTATGTGGTGCATAGAGAGAACTTGACAGGGCGTGTGTCTGTCTGTGTGTGACTGCGAAAGACGGACGAGTGTGTGTGTGGTGTCACAGAAGATGGATTTAGTAAGATATGTGGTAGCAGACGAGGAGGCAGTGACCCGTGGAGAACTACCATTAGACACGGAATGTTCCTCACCTGGCTGCTCTATCTGAGAGGGGGAGAGAGAGAGGGGGAGAGAGAGGGGGGAGAGATGAGAAGGAGAGAAAACCATCAATCCATATCATCCTCATACCTGTGCTAACTCTGTACACACACACACACACATCACACTGTTCTCGCTTTGCTCCTTGTTATTTATTAGCTTTATTTCCCCTGCCGTGTGTGTGTGTGTGTGTGTGTGGGGGGGCTGGTTGCAAACCTGGCCACTCGCCGTCTTGGAAACGTCATATGCCACAGGAGATGGTCACACTCATTCTGAGGCTTAAGGCCAGAAAGCACAAGTGAGTGTATGTGTGTGTGTGTGTGTGTGTGTGCGTCCCTAGAACTACTTCTTCAAAACCACATACCAGCTTTTTTTACTCATTTTTTCTCCCTCCATTAAACTCGCAATTTCCAATCATCTTCATCTGGATAATGATCATTAGGCGGAAATGTGAAGTGAGGAATTATGAGAAGAGGCCAGTGTAGGTGATAGAGAGATGAACAGAAGCCTCCCATCACCCTGTTGTACTCTACCTCTGGCCAAAATGGCGTGCAGCTCGCTAAATGACTTGCCCAGTCAGCAGGATATTGATTTGGATATTGGGGAAATTAAGTCAAGGTTGACGAGGGCACTTGCCGACCTGCCAACTGACGTCTCTGCACTACTTTTACGGACACTGTCTGAAAGGTGTCCGGGCCGTGAGACGACTCTCATAGTTACAGTACAACTCTCTGCAGGGCAGACAACACCTGACCGGAAAGGTGTGCCGGCCAGTCACTGTGTTATGAGTCTGTCTAGTAAATGACTAGGCTCTACAGAGTTTTCCAGAGTTTGCAGTATATCCTTCCGCTCAGTGACTTGCAGTTTGAATTCCAGATAAAAGTACACAATTAGGATATTGAAAATGTTTTGCTGCCCTGGGGTTAACTTTAGAAAAATAAGATGACAAAGAAACATGAAAAGAAAATAATAAATATTTGTTTGTAGATGGATAAACGAAACACTGAATAACATTGAGAAATAACGCATTTTAGGTCAATAACCATCCTGAGCTAACTGGGAAGAGCAAATAGCAATTTAATGAATATATTCAGAAAATAAGAAAACCTAGTTGTTATTTGTGTTATGAACAGGTGTGATTTAAGATTTGAAGGGACCTGCGTGAATCGTTATCTGTTTGTAATTCGTCTTGGGTAGTGACTGACGTTCTAACTCTGATCAAGGCCGGAGTGGTAGGCCGCTGTCATGGTACTTCACCGGAATCTATTTTCCACATTTCTTTCTGTCAGAAATGTCGCTTAAAACCATTAGTGTTTGTGTAGTATGATTATTCTCTTAAGTAAATCATACACAGTGTATAAGGGGACAAGACGAGACCCAGATGCAGACACGGGAGGCAGACGGTTTGAGTTGTTGATATTTATTGAACCAATCCAAGAGAATGGTCGTGGACAGGCAAAAGGTCAAAAGATCAAAACCAGTTCAGAGTCCAGGAGGTACAGAGTGGCAGGCATACAGAGTCCAGGAGGTACAGAGTGGCAGGCATACAGAGTCCAGGAGGTACAGAGTGGCAGGCATACAGAGTCCAGGAGGTACAGAGTGGCAGGCATACAGAGTCCAGGAGGTACAGAGTGGCAGGCATACAGAGTCCAGGAGGTACAGAGTGGCAGGCATACAGAGTCCAGGAGGTACAGAGTGGCAGGCATACAGAGTCCAGGAGGTACAGAGTGGCAGGCATACAGAGTCCAGGAGGTACAGAGTGGCAGGCATACAGAGTCCAGGAGGTACAGAGTGGCAGGCATACAGAGTCCAGGAGGTACAGAGTGGCAGGCATACAGAGTCCAGGAGGTACAGAGTGGCAGGCATACAGAGTCCAGGAGGTACAGAGTGGCAGGCATACAGAGTCCAGGAGGTACAGAGTGGCAGGCATACAGAGTCCAGGAGGTACAGAGTGGCAGGCATACAGAGTCCAGGAGGTACAGAGTGGCAGGCATACAGAGTCCAGGAGGTACAGAGTGGCAGGCATACAGAGTCCAGGAGGTACAGAGTGGCAGGCATACAGAGTCCAGGAGGTACAGAGTGGCAGGCATACAGAGTACGGGGAAACACGCTGGTTGACTTGAAAGACGTACAAGACGAACTGGCACAGAGAGACAGGAAACACAGGGATAAATACACCGGGGAAAATAAGTGACTCCTGGAGGGGGTGGAGACAATCACAAGGACAGGTGAACCAGATCAGGGTGTGACACGGTGGCCTTGGTCTTCTTGTCACAACGTGTGTATGTGCGTACAGTACATACCACACAGATTCAACAACTCATTTGACAGCTTCATAGTCCTCCATAAACATTTAGAAACATCCATATCTCCCGATAATGAAAACAAAGCCAATTCTTCCGTCTCTGTAAGCAAAAATCAAAGCTCATCAAAATCTGTTATTGTTGCGACACATCGCCTTGATGGGAATTTGTTTTGAACGAAAATACTTTGAGCAGTGAATTGATGTGGGGCTCTCATTCGATACACTTAAAGAACATACATTTCGTTATCTTTCTCGAACGCCGCCTTTGTGTAACGAGGCCGAGCATACAGGTGTGGCTGCTGAACACAGCTGATTCATCAAAGGAGGTTTGACAGATGTATTGTCTGGGCGTTGCGATACTTTGCTGACTAAGCAAGAAGCTAGCAGGAGATTGTTATTTCAGACAAACGTCCCCTCTTCGCTTTGTTTAGAGCTGGATCAGGGCCCTCTTGGGAGACAAACCCGGAGAATGTTCTGGAGAAAAGGTGTTTCTTCCGTCAGGACCGCTGTTTTCAGGCTTTAACAAGACACAGAGGAATAGGTGTTTGAGGACCATGGCTCTGCAAGCGCACACACACACACAAACACACACACACACACACACAGCTAGCATAAGCCTAGCTCATAACTTTCCCTTGATATTTAGATTGATATTTCTCTCCATTCAACAGGAACCAACACCTGCATCCAGGTATAGATCTCTCTCTGACACCAGGGGGAAATAAGGCCTTTGTTCTAGCGATGCTCCTCTCTCTCTGTCTCTCTCTCTCTGTCTCTCTCTCTCTCTCTCTCTCTCTGTCTCTCTCTCTCTGTCTCTCTCTGTCCCAGGCATTATTACTGTATGCTCAGTTTAATGTGTGAAGTGGTATTTAGTGTGACTGCAGCAAGAGTGAGAGAGCTGCGTGGCAGCCATCTTTCTTTCTGACTGATAGCTCCCCGCCTGACTGCCTGAATCAACGCTCCCCCTTCCTTTTTTTCAACCTCTTCCCCTACCTCTCTCTATCCTCGTCTTCCTCCTTCTCCCTATATTCTCCTCGTCCCCCCCTTTCTCATTCTCTCTTCATCTACACTGATAAATGTAATAACATTGATGAAAGGGAAAAGGCTCAGTTTGATATTCAACCTTGTGTCACCGTCAGATTTAAACAACAGTTTATTACCTAGAGCGGTTTATGAGTTAGAGCGGTTTATTACCACTTGTCGGCTCAGTGTAGGCTTATGTGTACGCGCGCACACACACACACACACACACACACACACACACACACACACACACACACACACACACACACACACACACACACACACACAGGCATACGCCCCCACACACACACAAACTCACACACACACACACACACACACACACACACACACACAGGCATACGCCCCCACACACACAGGCATACGCCCACACACACACAAACTTTCACACACACACACACACACACAAACTTTCACACACACACAGACACACACACACACACAGGCATACGCCCACACACACACAAACTTTCACACACACACACACAAACTTTCACACACACACACACACACACACAAACACACAAACACACACGCCCACAAACACACAAACACACACACACACACACACACACACACACACACACACACAGGCATACACCCACACACACACACAATCTGACACAGGCACACACACACACACCCATGTGCACACATGTGCGCGCACATACACACACACACACATACAATCAATCAATCTTAGGTATTTATAAAGCCCTTTTTACATCAGCAGATGTCACAAAGTGCTTATACAGAAACCCAGCCTAAAACCCCAAAGAGCAAGCAATGCAGATGTAGAAGCACAATCCGACACGCACACAAACACACAAACACACACACACACACACACAATGTACTTATAGTGTATTTTGTACACATATCAGGTCATGACTCCCTTTCTACAGCCATCATTCATAGCATGACACAACTGGGCCAGGATGATACAGTTTACAGGACAGAAAGTCTTCTCCGTCAATCTACGGATAGTCTGTCTGTCTGTCTGTCTGTCTGTCTGTCTGTCTGTCTGTCTGTCTGTCTGTCTGTCTGTCTGTCACAACTGGAGGCTTTTACTTTTTATAGACTTTCCTTGAACCATCAAAATCCATCACTTTACATTACATGAGAAAGAGAGCACTCAGTCGAAAGAGAGAGAGAGAGATTTCTCGGAAACTGGTGCTGAGATAGAACAGGCCCTGCAGTGGACAAGAGTGTGTGTGTGTGTGTGTGTGTGCAGGAATGTGTATGGTCAAGCGTGAATGTGCAATAACAGCTCACTTTACTACCTGTGGTTATTGTCAAATGTCATCAGCAGAGTTACTCTACTATAACACACAGCGGGAGGGAGCGAGGGACATCTTGACTCTATGATATCTCTGTTTTTCTGTCGTCCCTCTCTGTCATCTCCTGCTATTGCTCTTCTTCCTATATCTATACACCATAATAATGAATACTAATATACCCTCTCTGCCTCCCTCTTTCTCTGTCCTCTCCCGCTATTCTCTCCATCCTATCTCTATAGTATACCTTCTACCTCCCTCTTTCTCTGTCCTCTCCCCTCTCCTGCTATTCTCTCCATCCTATCTCTATAGTATACCTTCTACCTCCCTCTTTCTCTGTCCTCTCCCCTCTCCTGCTATTCTCTCCATCCTATCTCTATAGTATACCTTCTACCTCCCTCTTTCTCTGTCCTCTCCCCTCTCCTGCTATTCTCTCCATCCTATCTCTATAGTATACCTTCTACCTCCCTCTTTCTCTGTCCTCTCCCCTCTCCCTATTCTCTCCATCCTATCTCTATAGTATACCTTCTACCTCCCTCTTTCTCTGTCCTCTCCCCCTGCTATTCTCTCCATCCTATCTCTATAGTATACCTTCTACCTCCCTTTTCTCTGTCCTCTCCTGCTATTCTCTCCATCCTATCTCTATAGTATACCTTCTACCTCCCTCTTTCTCTGTCCTCTCCCCTCTCTCCTGCTATTCTCTCCATCCTATCTCTATAGTATACCTTCTACCTCCCTCTTTCTCTGTCCTCTCCTGCTATTCTCTCCATCCTATCTCTATAGTATACCTTCTACCTCCCTCTTTCTCTGTCCTCTCCTGCTATTCTCTCCATCCTATCTCTATAGTATACCTTCTACCTCCCTCTTTCTCTGTCCTCTCCCCTCCTGCTATTCTCTCTATCCTATCTCTATAGTATACCTTCTACCTCCCTCTTTCTCTGTCCTCTCCCGCTATTCTCTCCATCCTATCTCTATAGTACACCTTCTACCTCCCTCTTTCTCTGTCCTCTCCTGCTATTCTCTCCATCCTATCTGTATAGTATACCTTCTACCTCCCTCTTTCTCTGTCCTCTCCCCCCTCCTGCTATTCTCTCCATCCTATCTCTATAGTATATCTTCTACCTCCCTCTTTCTCTGTCCTCTCCTCTCTCCTGCTATTCTCTCCATCCTATCTCTATAGTACACCTTCTACCTCCCTCTTTCTCTGTCCTCTCCTGCTATTCTCTCCATCCTATCTGTATAGTATACCTTCTACCTCCCTCTTTCTCTGTCCTCTCCCCCTCCTGCTATTCTCTCCATCCTATCTCTATAGTATACCTTCTACCTCCCTCTTTCTCTGTCCTCTCCTGCTATTCTCTCCATCCTATCTGTATAGTATACCTTCTACCTCCCTCTTTCTCTGTCCTCTCCCCCTCCTGCTATTCTCTCCATCCTATCTCTATAGTATACCTTCTACCTCCCTCTTTCTCTGTCCTCTCCTGCTATTCTCTCCATCCATCCTATCTGTATAGTACACCTTCTACCTCCCTCTTTCTCTGTCCTCTCCCCCTCCTGCTATTCTCTCCATCTTATCTCTATAGTATACCTTCTACCTCCCTCTTTCTCTGTCCTCTCCCCCTCCTGCTATTCTCTCCATCTTATCTCTATAGTATACCTTCTACCTCCCTCTTTCTCTGTCCTCTCCTGCTATTCTCTCCATCCTATCTCTATAGTATACCTTCTACCTCCCTCTTTCTCTGTCCTCTCCCCCCTCCTGCTATTCTCTCCATCCTATCTCTATAGTACACCTTCTACCTCCCTCTTTCTCTGTCCTCTCCCCTCTCCTGCTATTCTCTCCATCTTATCTCTACAGTATACCTTCTACCTCCCTCTTTCTCTGTCCTCTCCCCTCTCCTGCTATTCTCTCCATCCTATCTCTATAGTATACCTTCTACCTCCCTCTTTCTCTGTCCTCTCCCCTCTCCTGCTATTCTCTCCATCTTATCTCTACAGTATACCTTCTCTTACTCCCATCTTTCTCTTTCCTCTCGCTCCCTCTCTTCTCTCCCTCCGTCATTCTATCCACTTTCTCTTTTCTCTTAGTTCATACCCCTTTCTCTCTCTCTCTCTCTCTCTCTCTCTCTCTCTCTCTCTGTCTCTGTCTCTCTCTGTCTCGCTCACTCTCTCTCCCTCTCTCTCTGTCTCTCTTTCTCTGTCTCTCTGTGTCTCTGTCTCTCTGTGTGTCTCTCTCCCTCTCCCCCTCTCTCTCTGTCTCTCTGTGTCTCTGTCTCGGTCTCTCTGTGTCTCTCTGTGTGTGTGTCTCTCTCTCTCTCTTTCTCTACCCACACACCCATCTCTCTATTTCCATCACCCTATCCCTTCATGAAAAGTCCAACAGTGGTGGTTACCAACCTGTCATCCCTGCCAGGTGAATTACACCCCATCCCCTGGGCGACTGCCACACACGGGCCACACTATGATGAATAGGTTAGCTAAGTCAGACATTTTAAGGGGAATAAGACGCTTGTTTTAGACTGTTAACCCTTAGTTCCCTCATTTGAGTGATGTACGAGTTTGTATGAGGGGTAATTTGTGTCACAGTGTCAGTGTGTTAGTTCTGCGGGATCAGGAGAGTGTGAGGAGGGCTGACATGTAGTGTTGTCCCATCTACCTACAGTGGTACAGTTACAATGACAGTGTCAGCCTCCCAAATGGTTCCCTATTCCCTTTATAGTGCACTACCTTTGACCAGATTGGACTTTGGTTAGAAGTTGTAATAATAGATGGGAGGTATATAGTTATTTTCAACGACCCAAAGTCACTTTACAATTGTAGAAATAAAACAAAACAACATCAGACTAAACCAAAATGTGATTAAAGAGAGGGGTGGGCTCAAGGAAGGGAGAGAGTGTGATGTATCAGTTTACGGGGAGGGAGGGTTGGGTTTGGAGACAAACTCGGTTTAGGGTAAGGGGTAGGGTTTGGGTTTGGTGGGTCTCTATATAGGCAATAAGATGCCATTTTGGTTGCCCATAGTGTCAGCAATGGATACAGAATTGTACATCACAGTGGCTCACTGATATGAGATGGGGAACAGCCAGCATGAGAATGTGGGGCGGCTAAATGTGAGCGTGTCAGTTGGACATCTTAGCTAACATCCATGTGATGCTTCCAATGTGTCATTTGTTAGATGCTTTTTATGACTTGATTACTGAATATTTGTTGTAAAGTGAAGTGGTTCTATATACGACTCATCATGACAAAAAGAGTTGAATAGGTTCTATGTACAATTCATCATGACAAAAAGAGCTGAAGTGGTTCTATGTACGACTCATCATAACAAAAAGAGTTGAATAGGTTCTATGTACGACGCATCATGGCAAACAGAGCTGAAGTGGTTCTATTTACGACGCATCATGGCAAACAGAGTTAAAGTGGTTCTATGTACGACTCATCATGACAAAAAGAGTTGAAGTGGTTCTATATACAACTCATCATGACAAAAAGAGCTGAAGTGGTTCTATGTACGACTCATCATGACAAAAAGAGTTGAAGTGGTTCTATATACGACTCATCATGACAAAAAGAGTTGAAGTGGTTCTATGTACGACTCATCATGACAAAAAGAGTTGAAGTGGTTCTATATATGACTCATCATGACAAAAAGAGTTGAAGTGGTTCTATGTACAATTCATCATGACAAAAAGAGCTGAAGTGGTTCTATGTACGACTCATCATAACAAAAAGAGTTGAATAGGTTCTATGTACGACGCATCATGGCAAACAGAGCTGAAGTGGTTCTAAGTACGACTCATCATGACAAAAAGAGTTGAAGTGGTTCTATGTACGACTCATCATGACAAAAAGAGTTGAAGTGGTTCTATATACGACTCATCATGACAAAAAGAGTTGAAGTGGTTCTATGTACGACTCATCATGACAAAAAGAGTTGAAGGGGTTCTATATACGACTCATCATGACAAAAAGAGTTGAAGTGGTTCTATATATGACTCATCATGACAAAAAGAGTTGAAGTGGTTCTATATACAACTCATCATGACAAAAAGAGTTGAAGGGGTTCTATATACGACTCATCATGACAAAAAGAGTTGAAGTGGTTCTATGTACGACTCATCATGACAAAAAGAGTTGAAGTGGTTCTATATATGACTCATCATGACAAACAGAGTTAAAGTGGTTCTATGTACGACTCATCATGACAAAAAGAGCTGAAATGGTTCTATGTACGACTCATCATGACAAAAAGAGTTGAAGTGGTTCTATGTACTACTCATCATGACAAAAAGAGTTGAAGTGGTTCTATTTACGACGCATCATGACAAAAAGAGCTGAAGTGGTTCTATGTACGACTCATCATGACAAAAATAGTTGAAGTGGTTCTATATATGACTCATCATGACAAAAAGAGTTGAAGTGGTTCTATGTACGACTCATCATGACAAAAAGAGTTGAAGTGGTTCTATGTACGACTCATCATGACAAAAAGAGCTGAAGTGGTTCTATGTACGACTCATCATGACAAAAAGAGTTGAAGTGGTTCTATATATGACTCATCATGACAAAAAGAGTTGAAGTGGTTCTATGTACAATTCATCATGACAAAAAGAGCTGAAGTGGTTCTATGTACGACTCATCATGACAAAAAGAGTTGAAGTGGTTCTATGTACGACTCATCATGACAAAAAGAGTTGAAGTGGTTCTATGTATGACTCATCATGACAAACAGAGTTAAAGTGGTTCTATGTACGACTCATCATGACAAAAAGAGTTGAAGTGGTGACTCATCATGACAAACAGAGCTGAAGTGGTTCTATGTACGACTCATCATGACAAAAAGAGTTGAAGTGGTTCTATGTACGACTCATCATGACAAAAAGAGTTGAAGTGGTTCTATGTACGACTCATCATGACAAAAATAGTTGAAGTGGTTCTATATACGACTCATCATGACAAAAAGGCCAGAAAACGTATTGATTGCTTGATAGCAAGTATATGGTGGGCATGATTGCATAGAAAGTCAAATAAAGTCTCAGCTAAATTGTTCAAATGCAAGAACTTACATTTGGAGATACAAATATCAAGTTGTTCAAATGTAAGTTTTGACAGTAATTGTAAGGTACAAACCAGCACTTTGCATTTAAATGGTCTGGTGGGAAAAAAACTGCACTTTGCATTCAAATGCATTTAATACCAGTACAACAAGTTCTCGCATGCAGTTCCATTGATTTACAGTATAATAACGCCATGGCCAGAGTATTATCCTGTTACCATAGCGACCTACCGCCTCCCGCCGTCGCTTCCCATTGGTTCCTCATTAGCGTTCACTTATATCCCATGATTCCTTATAATGGCCGCTCGCCACGCCAAGTGTGTCATCAGCCTCCCGCACTGAAACTGAAAGCATGGCACCGCGTCGTACAATTACCCAGACTTCCCCACTCAACACCTTCAACTGGAAGCCGCTGCACAATGTGGTCCCTTTGTAGAGCATGATTCAGGGCCAGGCCAACGAAACAACAGGGCCTTGGAAAATGAGATTTAAAAAAAATGTGATTTCCGTTGTCTATTGTTGGCTTATTGCTGTTAAAGGCTGCAGAGTTTGTTTAGTTGGATTGTTCTTGTTTGCTTGGTGAGTGAAAGAACTGGCCCCGACTGATTTACTTCATCCTGTCGTTTCCCTTGGGACCATCCCCATGGCTCTCCACCTCACTCCTCTCTGTCTATAGGCCTACAGGTAGTTTAAGGAGTGAAATAGTTTGAAATGATTATGGACATTTAAAGAGAATGAATTCCAACCTCAATGACTCATAGCACTGCACAAGCCAATGCTTTAATTGAAGTGGAAAATCAATTAGTCTATGAGAGAGTTCCATTGTGGGATGTGAATGACATGCTGACATGTTGGATCATGGTGGCCAGAGGGCCAGAGTGTGATTGGAGATAGATGAACACGAGGGGCGTTATTGTCCATCTGTCTATGTTCCTCTATCTGTCTGGCCTGACGAGAGATCAACTGATGAAGGACTGGTGGGACAGGAAACATATTTTTAGCCTTGAGGGTGGCAGCTGGAGCGAGGGACGCAGGGAGAGAAAATGAAACAGAAAGGCAGAGATGGAGAGAGTTGGGTGAGTGAAAAGGGAGAAAGAGAGAGAGTCAGTCAACTGGGCAAGTGGTGTGGGTCACTGGCACCTGCACCGTTCTCCCTGCAGCCTTATTCCCAGTCCTGTCCAGACCTGACCAGGCTACTGTCTAGACCTGACCAGGCTACTGTCCAGACCTGACGAGGCTACTGTCTAGACCTGGCCAGGCTACTGTCTAGACCTGACCAAGCTACTGTCTAGACCTGACCAGGCTACTGTCTAGACCTGGCCAGGCTACTGTCTAGACCTGACCAGGCTACTGTCTAGACCTGACCAGGCTACTGTCCAGACCTGACCAGGCTACTGTCCAGACCTGACCAGGCTACTGTCCAGACCTGTCCAGGCTACTGTCTAGACCTGACCAGGCTACTGTCCAGACCTGACCAGGCTACTGTCTAGACCTGACCAGGCTACTGTCTAGACCTGACCAGGCTACTGTCCAGACTTGACCAGGCTACTGTCCAGACTTGACCAGGCTACTGTCCAGACCTGACCAGGCTACTGTCCAGACCTGACCGGGCTACTGTCTAGACCTGACCAGGCTACTGTCCAGACCTGACCAGGCTACTATCCAGACCTGACCAGGCTACTGTCTAGACCTGACCAGGCTATTGTACTTAAGCCAGTCTAGCACATTGCTAATGAGCAGCAGCCGACCCCAAGGCCTCCACAGCTACCCAGGGTATGAAGGCTACTCTGCCTAGGGAATGACATAGAGGAGAAGGAAGGAAGGAAGCTACCTCACCTCTTTGTCCCTCTGCCAGTGCATTCCCTCTCCACAGCTCCCATCCTTAGACACACAATCTTAAATTAAAGAACCCCATCCAAACACACACACTACTCCCCAATTATCCCTTTCATATTGATTTAGCGTCTTTGTCTGAACGAAATCCACATCATTGCACTTTCATCTTTAACCTCAAATCCCCAGCAAAATGAGGAAGAGAGAGAGAGAGACATCCAAAGTGTATATGTTAGTTAACATAATTACCGTGTAGTGGATGAGGAGAGCATTGTCCACATTAGCCCATCACATCCATTACAGCAGTCCTAACCATACAGTGACACATTTCAGTGCAGCAGACTCACAATGGGTTGAGGATTACCTCAGGACAGATTACCTCAGGACAGATTACCTCAAGACAGATTACTTCAGTACAGATTACCTCAGGACAGATTACCCCAGGACAGATTACCCCAGGACAGATTACCTCAGGACAGATTACCTCAGGACAGATTACCTCAGGACAGATTACCTCAGGACAGATTACCTCAGGACAATGGTTTTTATTCAGATGACTCTAACATGGAGTTACGTTTAGCTTTTGCCCGTTCGTCTCTCAGGTTTATTTGTCGAGTCACTTGTCGTAGACGGGTAGATAAGTTTCAAATTGTCAGCCGTCGTGTAGTTGACAAAATGCATTCTTAGGGTCTGTGATGGTTTGAAATAATGATTTGAGAATACTAGGCTTTGTTACGTTTCATGCCTCCAAAGCCACGTCTTACCAGGTGTTGGTAAATAAACGTCTCCTAGAGTATCACATTGAATAGTTTCAGTTGGAAACATATTTTATTTTTTCTATTGATGGGACAGTTTTGTTAGACTGCACCTTGAGAAGGTTGTTGAGTTGTTTATCTATTTGGTACAAACACACACACACACACACAAACACACACACAAACACACACAACACACAGAGGATGTCCAGTCTAAGAGAGCTTGGGTAATAGGAATCTTATATACATTTAGTTGTATCAGGGAAAAGGCATATTTTCTGTGTTGTGTTGATGGGACAGTCTCAATGCTGATGTTTTGTTAGACTGCACCTTGACAAGGTGGTTGAATTGAGGAGATAATTAAGGACAGGCAGATGTAGTCTATCCATTGGGTACAAGCAAACACACAACATTTGTGGCACTGGAGACTGTCCAATCTAAGAGAACTTGGGTAATAGGAATCTTATAGACATTTAAATGTATAACACAAAGTGCATCAGACTGCTGCTCCACTGTGCAGACGAGCACACAGGCAAGTGGGTTTACGGTGGTGCGACGTTTGTGCGACGTTTAATTGTTTCAGAGAACATTCATTTGAATAAATGCTCTTTAAAATCTATTGTGCACAAGGAAACGATTCAGGTAGTTCTCCTTCTCTGAAAAAGCATTGTGCTTAGCGAATGATTGGTGTTAAAACGAGATCACCAAGGCAACCGTTTCCTTCTCAGTCTCCCCTGCATGACTTTCTCCAGCCTGAGTGGCCCTATAGCCAAGCCTGCTCGCCCTGTCTCTTCCTTATTAGCTCTCTGTTGAAAGCTTGTTGCCATGTGAAACAACTCCAATGAATGGTCATTCTCAGTGTCCGGGTGTACCATGAATAACATTGAGTCAAGTACATGGCAACCGGCTGTTGTGAGTCTGGTAGTGCCAGCAGACACTCTAGATCCCGGCGTACCTAGGGATTGGGGAAGAGAGGGGGGGAGGAAGGGCGAGATGGTGGAGGGATGGAGAGATGTAGAGAGCATAGATGTGGTTCTGGGAGGATGGAGGGAGGTAGGAGGGAGGACAGAGGGATGGAGAGAGGATATATGTGGTTCTGGGAGGATGGAGGGAGGATGGAGGGATGTAGGAGGGAGGACAGAGGGATGGAGAGAGGATAGATGTAGTTCTGGGAGGATGGAGGGAGGATGGAGGGAGGTAGGAGGGAGGACAGAGGGATGGAGAGAGGATAGATGTAGTTCTGGGAGGATGGAGGGAGGATGGAGGGAGGTAGGAGGGAGGACAGAGGGATGGAGAGAGGATAGATGTAGTTCTGGGAGGATGGAGGGAGGATGGAGGGAGGTAGGAGGGAGGACAGAGGGATGGAGAGAGGATAGATGTGGTTCTGGGGGGATGGAGGGAGGTAGGAGGGATGGAGAGAGGATAGATGTGGTTCTGGGAGGATGGAGGGAGGATGGAGGGAGGTAGGAGGGAGGACAGAGGGATGGAGAGAGGATAGATGTGGTTCTGGGAGGATGGAGGGAGGGAGGTGGGAGGGAGGACAGAGGAATGGAGAGAGGATAGATGTGGTTCTGGGAGGATGGAGGGAGGTAGGAGGGATGGAGGGGAAAGATGCTAGCCTACGCACATTCTCCCCCTCATCCGTCTCTGTCTCTTCCCCACCTTTGTGATGAGCCAGTGATATCCCTCTCTCCTCCCTCGTTCTTCCGTCATCCATCTTTCCGTCCGAGTGCCGAACAGCGTTGTCAGAAACACCAGCTGTGGACCGTGTATTTTCTTTTCAGTTTTAAAAAATGCAGCCGGTTTGGTTCAGTCTGGGTGACGTCTCCTGCTACCTGTCTGTCCAATTAAAACAAGGCTGGTTCACTGAGTCAGAGAATAATTAAGTGGTGTCGTCAGCTCCCATTAACATCAGTTATTATGGTGCAGACTCCTGTTACAGGAAGTAACTCATCACACTACTAGGTGTGCTGCCTGGCTGTTTATTACACACACAGATACACACACACACACAGATATGTACACACACACACAGGTGGCTTTCCTAAAATGCTGTGGTTAATTCCATCTCTAGTTCTGTCTGATGCGAGGAGTGTTTGTCGTTACAGTAGCTGCTTTTCTCTCTCTGTGTGTCTGTCTGTCTGTATGTCTGTCTTTGTGTGTGTCCGTCCATCCGTGTATTATGTTTCATCTGTCATCAGTGTGTAGTACTTATTAGGATGCCCAATTAGCTGTTACTGAGGCAGTGGCTACTCTTCCTGGGGTCCAAACAGGAAACACAACAAATACAATACATAAATATACATAGCACTACATTTACATTACAATTTAACCATTCAGCAGACTCTCCCATCCAGAGAAACCCACAGCTAGTGCATTCATCATAACAGAGCCAGGCGGGACGACCACATATCACAGTCGCATCCCAAACACGTATCACACACATAATACAATACATAATACAATACATAATATAATTCACTACATAATATAGTACAATACATAATACAATACATATTATAATACAGTACATAATACACTACATAATATAATACAATACATACTATAATATAATACAATACATAATCCACTGCATAATATAGTACAATACATAATATAATACAATACATAATACAATACATAATTCACTACATAATATAGTACAATACATAATACAATACATAATATTATACAATACATAATACAATACATAATACAATACGTAATATAATACAGTACATAATACAGCACAATACATAATACAATACAGAATATATACACTACATAATACAATAAATAAATACATAAAACAATACATAATATAAAACAATATATAATACAATACACCATATAATACACGACATAATACAATACATAATACAACACATAATAGAATACATAATACAATACATAATATAATACATAATAAACTACATAATATAATACACTACATAATATAATACATAATAAACTACATAATATAATACACTACATAATATAATACAATACATAATATAATACATAATACAATACATAATATAATACAATACATAATATAATACATAATACACTACATAATATAATACATTACATCATACAATTCAGAATATAATACAATGCAAAATACTACACATAATACAATACCTAATATAATACCTAATACAATACACAATATAATACAATACATAATACAATACTTAATACTATGCCAAATACAACACAACATGCATAAAAATGTTTGTCTCTTCACAATCCCCTGGTTTTTAAATGTGGTTTTATTGCTAGCTTGAATTACCTGGGGGGGCAGAGAATTCCATGTAGTCATGGCTCTATTTAATACTGTGCGTTTCCCAGCTTCTGTTCTGGACCTGGGGACTGTGAAAAGACATCATGTTGCATGCCTTGTGTTGTACCGATGTGTGTCCGAACTGTGTGCCAACTCCTTGAACAGACAGTTCGGGACCCTCAACACATCAACACCTCGCAGTAAGCCTTGCTGTCCCTCTGTGAGCGAGCAGACATTGTCATGTAAACGTCCTGCTAACTGCCACGTGGCCATGTCCGAGGTCAACTTTCTGATGTCAACTTCTCAGTCCACCTGGTTTTCCGAAGCACACAGATTGTTCTGTACTCCATGGAGTAGGCTTTAACGTAGGTCTGACTGTCTCACGTGTCTCTATTCTAGAATAGCAGCTGAAGTTAAGTTAGGGCTGAGATGGTCTCTGAGTAGCGACTAAGTGTCCAGATAGAAACGTGTGTCTCTCTTCTAGAATAGCAGCTGAAGTTAAGTTAGGGCTGAGATGGTCTCTGAGTAGCGACTAAGTGTCCAGCTAGAAACGTGTGTGTCTCTTCTAGAATAGCAGCTGAAGTTAAGTTAGGGCTGAGATAGTCTCTGAGTAGCGACTAAGTGTCCAGATAGAAACGTGTGGTCTAACAAGTGAACTAAGTTCTATTCTTCCCCATATATGTCCATCCAAAACACACACACACACACACACACACACACACACACACACACACACACACACACACACACACGCACTCTCTTCTAGGTCTGTCCTTGTGACCACCCCTGCTGAGCCCCCCGACTCCTCATCACCACCTACCCAGGGATAGAGAGCCTTATCGCCCAAACACAATATCGTCACCTCCTCCTTAACCTCCACCCACCACCTCGTCCCCTCACACCAAATCAAATCAAATCAAATCAAATCAAACATGATGAGACATGACATGACATGATGAGTGAGACATGACCAGACATGATGAGTGAGATCTGAGTAAAAGTTTTGTTGATGTGTTTGGTCACAGTTTATTTTTGTATTATTTTTTTTATAACGCTGCTTCTTCCCGCTGTGTATTATCTATGGATAGTCACTTTACCCCTACCTACATGTACATATTACCTCAATTACCTCGACTAACCTGTACCCCCGCACATTGACTCGGTACCAGTACCCCCTATATATAGCCTTGTTATTGTTATTTTATTATGTTACTTTTTAAAAACTTTAATTAGTCTCTTTTCTTAACTCTAATTTCTTAAAACTGCATTGTTGGTTAGGGGCTTGTAAGTGAGCATTTCACTGTCTACACCAGTTGTATTTGGCACATGTGACAAATAACATTTGATTTGTAGGCTTGTTAAGACAGTAAATAAACACCTTTCTTTTTTAAGCTACTTGTTTAAAAAAAAATGTTTTTATTTATTTAAAAAAATATGGATATATGTTGATCACGACTTAATCTACATTTATAGTCGTTCGGTATAATTTCAGTCAATTCAGGTTTAATTTGATTTAATTAAATTTGTCAGTACACTGGAGAAAGTTATTTTAGTTCAGCCTCTATTCTGAAGCATCTGAAGACAGTTATTTTACCTCAGATGCTGTTGTGTCATAGGACTTTATATTTACTTTCATTCATTCCAATTAACCTAGTCAAACTAGTGACACATATAGTTGTCAAAGTTCAAGAACATTGTCATAGAGTTGAATTTGAACTGGATTCCTGTCATACCAGCCAGCTACACCGGACAGAAAATAACATGTCATGTAGAATACTTTATTTCAGGGTGAAAGGCCATGTATCAATAGCATCATCCCTTAAATCTTTATATGGTTGGAACATTGATGCTCTTAACCGTCAACACAGATACTGAACAGAACACTTCACTTCAGAACTAAGACACCACACTGGCAGCTTTAGTGAGACCTTGCCAGAAGGACACACTCCTCTCTTTCTGTGTGTGTGTGTGTGTGTATGTGTCTCTCTCTCTCTCTCTCACGAGCCAGGTTTCTCTGTGAGCCCTCTGCTGTGATAGCCACCGTGTCAGGTGTAGCTTGGCTTTGGTTTGAGCTCTGTCCGCTCTCATCAGCACCAGGCGGGGAATCTTTGACGAAACGCCCGGCACCCGCCACATCAAACACTACATTTGTGTCCCAAAGGGCTTTTGGTCAAAGGTAGTGCACTACATGGGGAATAGGGTGCCATTTGGGATGCAGACACATCACAAACAACAGATGATTGTCAAAGAAGTCATGATCGAGCTTCACCTACTACCGTATCAACAATCCTAGGTTAGTTAGTACAGAGAGTTTTGGCTGGATGAATGCACCTAAGCTCCTTTATCAAGTAATTCAAGGTATTTTTATGAGATTAATAGTAGTACTAATAACCATATAATTCCAGAAATGAAAACACAACTGTACAGGTATGTCTGCTGTGGAGTTCAAAGACTTTGCGAAAAGCTTGACCTTTGTCGAACCGCTTTCTGAAGGCAGGGCTTTCATGTGAGCCAAGGCAAGTTGTCACGAAGTTGTGGGCAGGCATCTCTGAATGGAGACCATGTAACGTATACAGACTCTGTTCCTGTTCCTGTTTGACCTCAAGGCCAGCACTTTTAAGAGGAGCAGTGTGACATTGGGTTATGTCTTTACGATATCTTAAGAAAAGGCTGTCTGTTAATGCTGAGCGGCTGCCCCTTGTCATTTTGTGAGCCGTCTTCTTCATTTCCCCCAGAACTGGTCACATCTCTCTCTTTTGGACTCTATTCAGGAGTATGTTGAATCACTTGGACAAGGCAGTAAGATCACAACACAGGCATGTAGGATGATTTTTGGGAGACGTCTGAAGTGTTAGGCGTTTGTGCCTCTGTCTGAAAAGTGGACAAGCTGAAAATAATGCATTTGTCCTGTCCTTGTAAAGCTCAATTGCTCACCTCCCACTTCCTGGGACTCCTCCAATGAGCTTGGAGAGGGATAGAGGGATTAAGGACGAAGGCTATAGCACCCTTTTCAGACAGATCCATCGGCTCATTCATACGCACAATGGTCTGCCTAGGAAAGTTAATCAACCCACCTCTCTGAAATCCATTTCATTTCCTGTCATCAAAGGAAAACGTGAACCATGACTGAGATGTCCTTGGGATAAAAGTTATTCTATTAATCCTCTACAAATCTCAAAAGTTGTTTGTGTGTGAAAGGAAATATTGATTCAAAGTTACTACTGGATGGACGTACTTTATGTTTGTTCTGCAAATGGAATGGAGATAGGGAGACATTGCTGACGGAATAGCTGTCCCCCCCCCCTCACTCTTTTCACCTTTTAACAATAGATAGTATGATAACCTCTTTCTGTGAGATAGATGGATCAGCGACCGAGCATTAATCACATGAGATGATACGTGCATTACATCATAACAACACACTCCACAGACTAGTATTTATCTACAGAATAAAGTCAAACCCCAGTCTTGACTTTGTCACTAGTGGTTGTGTTATAGTCCGTTAAAAGGCAATAGGATGATCTCCAGCCACTTTAACCTTGGCGAGGGCCGACATCTCGATGTCGCCACTCTGACCTGTGAAGGTTAAGTAGGGGGTCTCCAAGGTTACGTCAGGGTCGACCATGGTGATGAAACGAGAAAAGGATGGCAGCAACGTTGCTAGCAGTCAGTATTGAAGTCAGTGGGTATACAGAGAGCTATTATGGTGTTGGGTGGCAGAGGGCAAGTCAGCTGAATGAAGACCAGCTCTCCTGGATTCCAATAACTCCTGTGGAGAAGCATCCTCTCTCTCTCTCTCTCTATCTCTATCTCTATCTCTTCTCGCTCTCTCTCTTTCTTCATTCTCTCTCTCTCTCTCTCTCTCTCTCTCTTTCTTTCTTTCTCTCAGGGTCAACCTTACTTTTTTATTCTCCACTTCTCCAGCAGCCCTTAATCGTCTCCTTTCTGCCAAGTGAGTTCAGCTCTCTGTTTAGAATGGAAACGGTCTGTTATTCTGATTCACCCCCTTCTGCTTCACCGAAAACAAAATGGCTTCCAAAATGCCAACATTAGCGTACTTGCCTGCTTAGCAGATTTTTCTCAAACGGTGACAGATGGTTTAGCAAGGGCAAAGTAGGGTTCAGTGTTGCAATCTCTATCTATCTATCGATCTATCTATCTACAGTATCTATCTCAAATCAAATTAAATCAAATTTGATTTGTCACATGTGCCGAGTACAACAGGTCACCTTACCAGGAAGTGCTTACTTACAAGCCCTTAACCAACAATGCAGTTCAAGAGTTAAGAAAATATTTACTAAATAACTCAAGTAAAAATTAAATAAAAAGTAACACAATAAAATAACAGTTACGAGGCTAAATACAGGGAGTACCGGTACCGAGTCAATGTGGAGGCTAAATACAGGGGGTACTGGTACCGAGTCAATGTGGAGGCTAAATACAGGGGGTACCGGTACCGAGTCAATGTGGAGGCTAAATACAAGGGGTACTGGTACCGAGTCAATGTGGAGGCTAAATACAGGGGGTACCGGTACCGAGTCAATGTGGAGGCTAAATACAGGGGGTACCGAGTCAATATCAATGTCAATGTCAATGTGCGAGGGTACATATTATTCGAGGTCATTTGTACATGCAGGTAGGGGTAAAGTGACTATGCATCGATTAATAAAGAGTGAGTAGCAGGTCAATGTAAATAATCCAGGTTGCCATTTGATGAATTGTTCAGCAGTCTTATGGGTTGGGGGTAGAAGCTGTTAAGGAGCCTTTTGGACCTAGTCTTGGCGCTCCGGTACCGCTTGCCGTGCGGTAGCAGAGAGAACAGTCTATGACTAGGGTGACTGGAGTCTTTGACAATTTTTGGGGCCTTCCTCTGACACCGCCTAGTATATAGGTCCTGTATGGGAGGAAGCTTGGTCCCAGTGATGTCCTGGGCCATACACACTACCCTCTGTAGCACCTTATGGTCAGATGCTGAGCAGTTGATGCAACCGGTCAGGATGCTCTCGATGGTGCAGCTGTAGAACTTTTTGAGGATCTGGGGACAAATCCTTTCAGTCTCCTGAGAGGGAAAAGGTTTTGTTGTGCCCTTTTCATGACTATCTTGGTGTGTTTGGACCATGATAGTTTGTTGGTGGACACCAAGGAACTTGAAACTCTCGACCCGCTCCACTTCAGTCCCGTCGATGTTAATGGGGGCCTGCTCAGCCCTCCTTTTCCTATAGTCCACGATCAGCTCCTTTATCTTGCTCACATTGAGGGAGAGGTCGTTGTCCTGGCACCACACTGCCGGGTCTCTGACCTCTGTTGTCGGTGATCAGACACTGTTGTGTCTTCAGCAAACTTAATGATGGTGTTGGGGTCTTGCTTGGCCACGCAGTCGTGGGTGAACAGGGAGTACAGGAGGGGACTAAGCAGGCACCCTGAGGATCAGCGTGTAGGATGTGTAGTTGCCTACCGTTACCACCTTGGGGCGGCCCGTCAGGAAGTCCAGGATCCAGTTGCAGAGGGAGGTATTTAGCCCCAGGGTCCTTAGCTTAGTGAGGAGGTTTGTGGGTACTATGGTGTTGAACGCTGAGCTGTTGTCAATGAACAGCATTTTCCCATACTGTAGGTGTTCCTTTCATCCAGGTGGGAAAGGGCAGTGTGGAGTGTCAATCTACAGTTTCTATGTATCTACAGTATCTATCTATCTACAGTATCTACAGTATCTATCTATCTATCTATCTATCTATCTATCTATCTATCTATCTATCTATCTATCTATCTATCTATCTATCTATCTATCTATCTATCTATCTACTCCCAGCACCAGCCCCTCTGTGTTTTTGCACCAGCCCCAGTCCCAACATCCCCTGCTCCAGCACCAGCCCCAACTCCCAGCACCAGCCCCAGTCCCACCTGCTCCAGCACCAGCCCCAGTCCCAGCCACATCCCCTGCTCCAGCACCAGCCCCAGTCCCCCCATCCCCTGCTCCAGCACCAGCCCCAGTCCCAGCCACATCCCCTGCTCCAGCACCAGCCCCAGTCCCAGCCACATCCCCTGCTCCAGCACCAGCCCCAGTCCCAGCCACATCCCCTGCTCCAGCACCAGCCCCAGTCCCAGCCCCATCCCCTGCTCCAGCACCAGCCCCAGTCCCAGCCACATCCCCTGCTCCAGCACCAGCCCCAGTCCCAGCCACATCCCTGCTCCAGCACCAGCCCCAGTCCCAGCCACATCCCCTGCTCCAGCACCAGCCCCAGTCCCAGCCACATCCCCTGCTCCAGCACCAGCCCCAGTCCCAGCCACATCCCTGCTCCAGCACCAGCCCCAGTCCCAGCCACATCCCCTGCTCCAGCACCAGCCCCAGTCCCAGCCACATCCCCTGCTCCAGCACCAGCCCCATCCCCTGCTCCAGCACCAGCCCCAGTCCCAGCCACATCCCCTGCTCCAGCACCAGCCCCAGTCCCAGCCCCATCTCCTGCTC
>NC_056462.1:11512187-11517187 GCF_018296145.1 Oncorhynchus tshawytscha | reverse complement strand
TGAGAATTGATATAGCGAGGTTGTTTTGTTATTCTTTTCTGCAGACACATTTGTATTATTCCTTTGTATAACTGCTGTGTTTGATGTGCATTCCTCCCATATATATATATATATATATATATATATACATAACTACATGTTTTCAATCTGCATGTTGTTTTCTGTTTAGTTCTCTGAGTTCCAACCATTAGAGGGCATTGTCGTCCTGGCACAGCGGGAGTCCTGATGCGAGCGTAGCTTACGTGGTGTGTGTAAGCCTGTGTGTGTGTGTGTGGGGGGGGGTAGGTAGGTGTTCTCTCTCTCTCTCTCTCTCTCTCTCTCTCTCAAGAGGGTCTCTCCTTTATACATAAATAATAATGACTAGTCTATAATAATAATAACTTGTCTATTCAATGGAAGCTGAAACATACGTTGCCAATTTGTCTGCTGTTTAAGTGAAATGAGAGACAGATTATTGGGGTTGTCTATAGAGAAGCAGAGGGAGAGTAAACCTAACGATTTACAGAGGAGAGAGAGAGAGAGGGAGGGAGGGAGGGAGGGAGGGAGGGAGGGAGGGAGGGGGAGGGAGGGAGGGAGGGAGGGAGGGAGGGAGGGAGGGAGGGAGGGGAGGGAGGGAGGGAGGGGAGGGAGAAACACAGAGAGAGAGGGAGACAGAGAGAGACGGAGAGAGAGAGAAACACAGAGAGAGACGGAGAGAGAGAGAGAGAGAGAGAGAGAGAGAGAGAGAGAGAAACACAGAGAGAGACGGAGAGAGAGAGAGAGAGAGAGAGAGAGAGAGAGAGAAACAGAAACAGAGAGAGAGAGAGAGAGAGAGAGAGAGAGAGAGAGAGAGATATGATATTGTGTTTACATGACGCGTCTGGAATGGCTCCTTTGCTCTAATCTACACCACACTGTGCTGAGTGGAGGGTCGCGTGTTTGTGTTACCAAGGACCAGACCGTTCAGCTCACCACTCAAAGACTTGTTTACTGTTCACTAAAGCGGACCCAATTTACACCCCATGTGTGGACTTCTTGAGACAGACATTCACATAATTCTCCCCTCTTGTCTGTACACACGCACATGCTCACACACAAACTCTCTCTTTCTCTAGGCTCTGTCAATCGTCAGGTTTACTCTACCTCTGCTTCTCTATAGACAACCCCAAGAACCTGTCTCTCCATTCACTTAAACAGCAGACAAATTGGCAACGTATGTTTCAGCCCCGAAAGACGAGAGGGGGTGAGAGAGGGGGGTTTGGAGAGAGACTGGGGCAAGAGAGAAATAGGAGAGGGGTTTAAGAGACTGGGGCGAGAGAGAAAGAGGAGAGGGGTTTAGAGACTGGGGCGAGAGAGAAAGAGTAGAGGGGTTTAGAGAGAGACTGGGGCGAGAGAGAGAGAAAGAGGGGAGTAGTAGAGATCGAAACGAGAAAGAGGTAGTGAAGAAAAACAAAAAAGAGAGAGGGGAGAGAGGTAGAGAATTAGTCCTTTGGGATGAGGTGGCCCTGTGCCATGGATGCTGTCATAGCGTGGCCTCGCTCTCCTAGACAAACCTTTGTAGCTCTCTTTTTCAGCACAGCCCCCAGTGTACCAACACTGCATCTCCAATACCCATCAGCACTATAGGGATACTAGGGGAGAATTCTGATGGAGCGTGCCATGTCATTATCTCTCTGGGTTTCCCCCCCTTCCCTCTATTTCATGTTAGTTTGGAGGACTCGATGAGCTGTTGGGACACAGAATATTTATTTGACACCCGCAATTCTGAAGTCTTTAAATGTACCTCCCATAATCACATTTCTAATTAATAGGGTAATTTCATGTAACCATCAAAGCTAATATTGGTGTTAATGGGGTATTACTAGTGTTAATATTGGTGTTAATGAGGTAATCATAGTGTTCATGTTGGTGTTAATGAGGTAATCATAGTCTTAATATTGGTGTTAATGAGATACTAGTGTTAATATTGGTGTTAATGGGGTATTACTAGTGTTAATATTGGTGTTAATGGGGTATTACTAGCGTTAATATTGGTGTTAATGGGGTATTACTAGTGTTAATATTTGTGTTAATGGGGTATTACTAGCGTTAATATTGGTGTTAATGGGGTATTACTAGTGTTAATATTGGTGTTAATGGGGTATTACTAGTGTTAATATTGGTGTTAATGGGGTATTACTAGTGTTAATATTGGTGTTAATGAGATACTAGTGTTAATATTGGTGTTAATGGGGTATTACTAGTGTTAATATTGGTGTTAATGGGGTATTACTAGTGTTAATATTTGTGTTAATGAGGTAATCATAGTGTTAATATTGGTGTTAATTAGCTATTACTAATGTTCATAGTGGTGTTAATGAGGTAACAATAGTGTTCATATTGGTGTTCTTCTTTGGGCTGCAATCCCGTTAACAGGATCGATATGACAACAGCCAGTGAAAGTGCTGGGCGCCAAATTCAAAACAACAGAAATCTCATAATTTAAATTCCTCAAACATACATGTATTTTATACAGTTTTAAAGGTAATCTTGTTGTTAATCCCACCACAGTGTCTGGTTTCAAATCAAATCAAATCAAATCAAATTTCATTTGTCACATACACATGGTTAGCAGATGTTAATGCGAGTGTAGCGAAATGCTTGTGCTTCTAGTTCCGACAATGCAGTAATAACCAACAAGTAATCTAACTAACAATTCCAAAACTACTGTCTTATACACAGTGTAAGGGGATAAAGAATATGTACATAAGGATATATGAATGAGTGATGGTACAGAGCAGCATAGGCAAGATACAGTAGATGGTATCGAGTACAGTGTTCCCTCTGCTGTTTCCTGAAGTCCACAATCATCTCCTTAGTTTTGTTGACGTTGAGTGTGAGGTTATTTTCCTGACACCACACTCCGAGGGCCCTCACCTCCTCCCTGTAGGCCGTCTCGTCGTTGTTGGTAATCAAGCCTACCACTGTTGTGTCGTCCGCAAACTTGTGGTGCTTTACAGCGAAAGCACCACAAACGAGGTCACCACCAAGCCAAAGAAAAACTCAGCCATTTTTCAGCCAAACAGAGGAGTCACAAAAAGCACAAATAGAGATAAAATTAATCACAAACCTTTGATGATCTTCATCAGATAACACTCATAGGACTTCATGTTACACAATACATGTATGTTTTGTTTGATAAAGTTCATATTTATATAACAAAATCTGAGTTTACATTGGCGCGTTACGTTCACTAGTTCCAAAAACATGCAGTGATCTTGTAGAGAGCCACATCATTTTACAGAAATACTCGATGAATGTCGATGAAAATTCAAGTGTTAGACATGGAAATATAGATATACCTCTCCTTAATGCAACCGCTGTGTCACAAAAAACTTTACGGAAAAAGCAAACCATGCAATAATCTGAGACGGCGCTCAGAAAACAAATACAATTTTCTGCCATGTTGGAGTCAACAGAAATCAGAAATTACATTATAAATATTCCCTTTACCAGAATGCACTCCCAGGAATCGCAGTTCCACAATAAATGGTTGATTTGTTCGATAATGTCCATTATTTATGTTCAAGTAGCTACCTTTGTTAGGGCGTTAGGTACACATATCCAAACGCTCGTGCAGGTCAGGCATAACGTCGGACAAAAACTTCAAAAAGTTATATTACAGGTCATAGAAACATTTCAAACTAAGTATAGAATCAATCTTTAGGATGTTTTTATCATAATTTGTCAATAAAGTTCCAACCAGAGAATTTCTTTGTGTGTAGAGGAGCCATGGAGCGCAGGTCGCTATCATGTGAAATGTGTGTGACCAGGAAATGGCTCTCTGCCAGTAACCTGACTCATTCCCCTCGTATTCAGCCCCACAACACAGTAGAAGCCTCATTCAAGTTTCTAAAGACTTATCCCACTGTGAATTCAATAGGGCCTGGGTTGACAATCGACCAACCTCAGATTTCTCACTTCCTGTTTGGATTTCTTCACAGGTCTTTGTCTGCCATATGAGTTCTGTTATACTCACAGACATCATTCAAATAGTTTTAGAAACTTCAGAGGGTTTTCTATCCAATACTAATAATATGCATATATTAGCAACTGGGAGTTAGGAGCAGGCCATTTACTCTGGGCACCTTTCATCCAAGCTACTCAATACTGCCCCTGCAGCCATAAGAAGTTAATGAGGTAATACTAGTGTTGATATTGGTGTTAATGGGGTATTATTAGTGTTAATATTGGTGTTAATGAGGTATTACTAGTGTTAATATTGGTGTTAATGGGGTAATCATAGTGTTAATGTTGGTGTTAATGAGGTATTACTAGTGTTAATATTGGTGTTAATGGGGTAATTATAGTGTTAATGTTGGTGTTAATGAGGTATTACTAGTGTTAATATTGGTGTTAATGGGGATTACTAATGTTAATATTGGTGTTAATGAGGTATTACTAGTGTTAATATTGGTGTTAATGAGGTATTACTAGTGTTAATATTGGTGTTAATGAGGTAATAATAGTGTTCATAGTGATGTTAATGGGGTATTACTTCAGAGAAGCAATTGTGATAGTGATTCGGTCGTTCCAATATGTTTTTTGCAGTTGCGTTCTTGCCTCTGCGACTCCATATGGCTGTTGAAACATGAGATCATCTGATGGGCGAGATGGTCTGCTCATTATTTACCTGTTGGATCACTTGTGACAATGGTCCGTCTGAATGAACAGATTTGTTCTGAGCCCTTGGCTGAATGTAGCGTGATCAGACTGTACCAACCTCCTCACACCCAACCCTTCCTCATAGCGCCCACTCGTGTGTGAGCTGAGCAGCGGGTTGCCCTTGCCCCCCTACAGCATCTGCGATTCATCACCATGGCATGGGTTGGCAGGACACAGCTCCTCATGCTGGCAGCAGGGATGGATGCCATCATTCTTACCCTACTCTGCCTAGTTAGTTAACATGTTTGTTTCAGTCAGTGGCATGGGTTTGCCAAAACTCAATGAGCAGCAGATCTGCTTGGTGCTGCCTGGGGTTG
>NC_056462.1:11424687-11507187 GCF_018296145.1 Oncorhynchus tshawytscha | reverse complement strand
CACTCGCCTATAGTAGGCAACCCAGACTTGCCAAAATCCCAGAGGGATGCCAACTTTAATATTTGGCATACTCTAGGAATCAGAACCTTTTCAGACCTATTTCAGCTCTGCAGTGAATTCAATGTGCCAAGATCCCATTTTTAAAAAAAATATCTTCAAATTAGACATGTAATTTCCTCATTTACTTCCAAGAGGAGGTTTAGAACTCAGTTGAATGAAGTTGAAACCCTTCTTGTCACAGCACAATCCATTAAAGGAAAAATATCATCTATAGACTCCTTTCTGAGAAAGGAGGCTCCTCCTTTAGTCCTTTGAAAATAATCTGGGAAAAGGACCTTGGACTGACTATCAGTGATGAGTTATGGGCGGAGGTTTGTAACAGGGTATACTGCTCCTCTACCAATGTAAAAATGAAAGAATCTAATTGCACATTTTTGTACAAATTTTATTACACTCCTTTGAGACTCCATAGAATGAAAACAGATATGTCTCCTGTAAACCATGTACCTCTGAAAGTGGAACCTATATGCATGTATTTTGGAGCTGTAGAGAGATTGCCAGATTCAGGATATCTATACATACTGCTGCACAGAAAATACTAGATGTACAGTTTGATATGACCCCGTGTATCTATCTTCTTAATGCCCAGCAGGACTTTGTTCTTGATCCTGACAGAGAAAATTTGCTTATGACTATTACATACTTTGCTAAGAAATGTATTATTCTATTATGGGCCTTGAAAAGCTCACTTCTGACCTCCACAAGCGACAGCCCAAGTTTGCTAGACTCTGGTCTCCACTATTCAACTATATTTCAAACTGGACAGAGTGAATGGGGTGACTAGGGAAATGTGTAGATACATGTTGTGTAAGGTGCTGTAAAATCTAAAAACAAATTACAAATTGGCTCGTCGTCTCAGCGAAGGCTAGAAATAGCTAATAAGAACCTTGATAGTGCTGCTGCAAGTGTTATATATGTTTTTTTTTTTATTTTAAATATGTTTTAAATAATTGTTCTTTGTGAGTACATGTAGGTATGTAGGATATGTGTGTGTGTAATGGTGTGAATGTATGTATGTATATGTGTATGTATATATATATATATATATATATATATATATATATATATATATATATATATATATACCAAAAAAAGTTATTATTATTATTATTTTTTAAATCTTTTATTTTAATTGTATTTTTTAAAATGTATTATTATTATTATTATTATTATTATTATATATTTTAACTTTTTTTTTTCTTAAGCCTGTCACATCTGTGAATGTGGAATGTATTTTGTTGGTTGATTGAAAAACAAGAAAACTTAATAAAACTTTAAATTGAAGAAAAAAAAATGTCTGAAATCAAAGTCTATTTCTAGTGAACAGGCTGAACTATGAGCTGGCTACTAAGAATGGGCCACAGCTTGGTTAGGGGAGGGGGTACGAGATGGGAGTCTGACATCGTTGAGGAGTTTGAATGGACACTGACCAGACCCTACACAGTCCAGTCCAGTCCAAACCTGCTGATTCGATGACTCAACACACACACACACACACACACACACTCCTTATGTCCCTCCACCCCTCTGTCCCTTCACCCCCTTTTTCTTCCAGACGAGAACAGCAGGTCAGAATAAAAGCAGTGAATGAGTTTATTATTCTGTGTGTGTGTGTGTGTGTGTGTGTGTGTGTGTGTGTGTGTGTGTGTGTGTGTGTGTGTGTGTGTGTGTGTGTGTGTGTGTGTGTGTGTGTGTGTGTGTGTGTGTGTGTGTGTGTGTGTGTGTGTGTGTGCATGTGTTTGTCACCTCCACACCCAATCTCTCAACTATCTCTGGAATGAGCAGTGCTAAGCAGGACATAACAAGGGGCAGGATACTATCACCACGGTGAGACACAGCCAGGGGAGAAGAGAAGGCGTCCCTTTAAGACTGTACTGTAGGAAATATATTACACAGCTCACAAACAATGATCATCGGTTTGTGAAAGTGACTTATGCTTGCTGTAACGTTACTCTGATAATTAACGGGGTTGTGGTTTCATTTTCTGCGGGAGGGAAATATTTGTTTTGGGCTTGGCTTTCTCGATCCCGTTTGGCAACAATCAGCGAACCGCTTATGACTGTAGTTGTGATATTTTGAAGCAAACAAAATACCACAAGGACCATGTAATATTTACCCAGAGAACGCAAACAATATCTCATCTCCTGTCACCGACACCACTACTCACAACGGTCCATCTGAAGTTGTATCCATGCTCTATAACTGATCGGTATTGTTGTTACCACTTTGAGTGGTTTCATAATGGTAATCTATTATTACTAGGCTAGTCTAGAAAGTACCTGAGCTGTTTATTGTTTGTCTGTTAAAACACTCCCCTGTGTGTGTGTGTGTGTGTGTGTGTGTGTGTGTGTGTGTGTGTGTGTGTGTGTGTGTGTGTGTGTGTGTGTGTGTGTGTGTGTGTGTGTGTGTGTGTGTGTGTGTGTGTGTGTGTGTGTGTGTGTGTGTGTGTATCCACTCTTATCTCCCAGACTCCATGTATCCCCGTCCCTGTGCATTATTTTAGTACTTCTCCATAAACGGCCTCCTCAGTGCCTCCCATGTCGACACCTCGGGCCGGCCGCAAATCCCATCCGTTTTATGAAGTGATCCACATTTTTATGGCAGGATTCACGGCAGCATTACCTCTTCCAGGCAGAAAATCAAGAAGCTGCGTTCCCAGCGCTCCGGTACGCTCCGGTCGCCCCGTGTGTCAGAATTTGTTGTATTTCCCAAATGAGAAACACTGAGTGTAAAAAGAGAGGGCTATTTCCAGAAAAATACCAGGAATAATCTCCACATATACACCCTATAAGGGCAAAGACACTAGCGGTTCGTTATCAAACAAACCGTTTTAGACCATTTGTTGAGATGGCTGATTTGCTGTTAATTTAAGTAGGATTTATAAGACTTTAAAAAGTTATATTCTTTTCAGTAATTTTGAAGTCAGTACTGTACGTGTTTCTATATCAAATCATCTATTATCGTAGTGTATATTGGTCCCTGAGATCATTTCCTTTCTTCTGTGGTTCAGCGGCTCAAAACCAGTGTATATAGAGGGGATGTTTTCGCTTTATGACTCTGAACGATAAAACATCAACACCCACACTGCAAAACCCCGGAGTGCATGCTCTTAGCGGCCATTTTGTTTTTTTCTGGCTATCTGCCTTGTAGGTGTAGTGGGTTATTGCTAATAGAGGCGTCGTTCTCGCTTCTCCCTTATCAGGCAGAGAGCAGTGCCTCTCCTGTTCTCCTCAGCCTAGCAGGGGTCCCTCTCCTAACGCCCCCAAATCCCCTTCCTGCCCCCTTCGCCCCTGCCACCTCCATGGAACCTCAAATCCCATCCCCATGGGGTGCCAACGGTTCCTCTGAGCCTACCCTGCCCACATCACCTCCCCGCACCCCCTCCATCACTCTTCAACCCCTTCCCCCTTCCCCACTGTCCTCATATTCGCCTTCCTTGAAAAGAGCCCAAAAAAGCACACTAATGTAAATAAATCCCTGTCTCATCTCTCTTCCCCGTCTCTCTTTATCCCTTTAGATATAATGGATGGTAAATGTTGCCCAAATCCATTGCCTTTCTTACCACCGAAGAAACTACCGTCAGCAAGATAACCATCACATTAGACACCATCGGGATATCCTCACAAATCATAATCAATGGACTCGAAAATGCTGCCGTGATGGCGCAATGATCACGGATAGAACGCGGCTGCTGAAATTGTCTGGGATGTTTTTCTGATGAATGATCAGATGTACAGTATGTTGCACATTATGTTGAAATATTAAGGGGTTTTCAAAGCTTGTCCTTCTGGCCCAAAATGGCCATTCTATGAGGAGGGCCGAGGCCCTGGAATGTAGTTAGTGAGGAGGAGACTGGGGAGGATAGACTTCCCTCCAATGAGGACACACTATAGGGAACATTTTCCCCCAGATGGCTCCCCAGTGGCTCCCCAGTGTCCTCCTTCCTAAGTAGCATTCCAGGGCCTTGTCTGCCTCATAGGTCACCATTTTGGGCCAAAAGTAACTTACTATTTCAACATACTACCATAAATCTGATCCTTAATCAAAAACAATTGTGTGGGTGGCTGTATCTGTTCCCTCTAGTGTGTCCTCATCAGGGGGAGGGAGGTTCTATCCTGTCCAGTAACTCTCACATGACCACTATACACACTAACGGTGTCTGTGAAGGAGCACAGTTCTGTCTGCACATTCATTTTTCTGAACACAAAGTACCTGTTTCCCACATTATTGACACTAAATACTGTACTGCGCCCATTATTCCAGGTTATTATGGTAAAGGGGAATTTGTACTTAATAACCTACTTCCATACGATAGTAAGTAATTGGGGTGTACATGTAGACAAACATTTCTCCTACTACTTTGGCCTGGTGATTTGTTGAAAAAGAAACCAACTAGTGTTTGTTCTCTTCTTTTTTAATGTAGGACGAAGAGCTGATCGCGAGACGCACAGCGAAGCAGCCATACTGGGCTTTCCTGAGAGACCAATGGATTTTTCTCTTTCAAAATATATATAACTCCCATTGGTTCATTTGATTTTGAAGAGGACCGGATTGGTCAGATGACTTCCATTTACGCGGCATACCGACTCCCTGGTAAGAACGTTTCTATTTGATTGGATTCTATTCACTGAAGCCTGTTACAGTAATTCCTTGACACTTTACATCAAATGCAATACAATGTTTGAATAATTATTAAGTAGATTGTTCTGATTCATGCTATAAACAAATGTAAATGAGAAGGAATGTATAGGTGCATTTCAAAACCCCGGTAGAATCCAGTGTCGTGGTAGAATCCATATTTCTGCCTACACTCACATGGCAGCTCGTATTCCCTGAGACACCCTCTGCTTATGTCACTTCCTGTTGAGAAAGCCCCAGCATTTCGAGACCTAATGAAATGCTTATGACGAACTCAGCTAGCCAATCAGCGTTTGTACAGCAGGCGAATCAAAGCCAGTGCCTTCTTGCGATATTACTATGCACACCGACGCTTTGGTGTGGATGCGTAGTGCACATCACGCCATTCGCCATTCGGGGGGTGCTGCAGAGTTCTTCGGAGTACTAGAAGTGTTTGAAATGACATTGTCCCACATATCACTTTGGAATTATACCCCCGTCCATTCTATCTTTCAGAAATGTTTTGACAATGAATAGAGCAGCATCTCAGCGAAGTAGGGCAACAATGGCGGGGTCTGCATTCACAAGATATGCATTTTAGAATGCAAGATATTTTGGGCTGAAGTGATTTGAATAGGCTATTCATTAAAAGTCACCAGTAGTGCGTCTAAGTTCATCACTATGTATGTACTGTAATTATATACTGTAATTATATACTGTATTTATTTACTGTAATTTGTTCTGACTGGCCACAGAAGCGCGTCTTCCTCAATTTGTGTCATGAACCGACGTTTTTTTAAACAGTCTTCACTTCACAGGGCTCTTTTGGAAACGACACATATTTTTGGGTTAAGAATTTCTTTCTCTGCAAAGAAAGAGAGAAGGGAGCCTGGGTCAGGTGGTGGCAGTTGAGGGGGCATGGTTCAAATTATGTTTTCACCCGATTGAATGGCAAGAGTTGGAGTATATATTATTGGGCTTTCACGCAGATAATACCGGTTGATGAAAGCGTTGTTTTGATGTGCCACAGCCAGGGCGATAGGGAGGCTGTATTCTCTGATAACTTCATCGCAGCGTGGGGTCAGAACGCTAGTAGAGAGAGAGAGACAACACGGGGAAAAGGGGATTAAGGCAAGCGCTGCATTTTGGAACCTCAGCCGGAGACCACCTGCTGAGTCACAGGGCCCTGGACTATAGCTAATGTTTCTGATGCTAATGCCATTGTCTGTCTGCCTGCCTCTCTCTATCCTCTCTCTGCCCCTCTCTCTCCCTGTCTCTCTCTCTCTCCATTTCTCTCCTTCTTTCTCGCTCTCTTCCCTCTCTCTGTCTCTCTCTTCTCTCTCAATCTCTCCAGCTCTCTCTCTATTTTCTGTCTCTCTCTCCATTTCTCTCTCCCCCTTCTCACCCCTCTGTAAGAGAAGAGAGAGTTTCTTCCCGTTTCATGAGGAAGGATTAGCCGGTGGACATTTTTTTCTTCTACCCCTTTTCAGCAATGCCAAAGAAGAATCCATTTTCCTATTGGTTGCCATAGAGAGTGACATGTACAAAGAGTGTGAACTATACGATTGTAGATGTGTCCGGTGTCCAGTTCTTCCTCCCTTTCTTCATGAGAGAGGAACTTTCAGCGAAAATACCACTTTTAAAAAGAGAAGAAAAAAAGCTATTCAAAGATAATTATCTACAGGAGGGGTCAACTCTTGAAAAAGCTATTCAAAGATAATTATCTACAGGAGGGGTCAACTCTTGAAAAAGCTATTCAAAGATAATTATCTACAGGAGGGGTCAACTCTTGAAAAAGCCATTCAAAGATAATTATCTACAGGAGGGGTCAACTCTTGAAAAAGCCATTAAAAGATAATTATCTACAGGAGGGGTCAACTCTTGAAAAAGCTATTCAAAGATAATTATCTACAGGAGGGGTCAACTCTTGAAAAAGCTATTCAAAGATAATTATCTACAGGAGGGGTCAACTCTTGAAAAAGCCATTCAAAGATAATTATCTACAGGAGGGGTCAACTCTTGAAAAAGCCATTAAAAGATAATTATCTACAGGAGGGGTCAACTCTTGAAAAAGCTATTCAAAGATAATTATCTACAGGAGGGGTCAACTCTTGAAAAAGCTATTCAAAGATAATTATCTACAGGAGGGGTCAACTCTTGAAAAAGCCATTCAAAGATAATTATCTACAGGAGGGGTCAACTCTTGAAAAAGCCATTAAAAGATAATTATCTACAGGAGGGGTCAACTCTTGAAAAAGCTATTCAAAGATAATTATCTACAGGAGGGGTCAACTCTTGAAAAAGCCATTCAAAGATAATTATCTACAGGAGGGGTCAACTCTTGAAAAAGCCATTAAAAGATAATTATCTACAGGAGGGGTCAACTCTTGAAAAAGCTATTCAAAGATAATTATCTACAGGAGGGGTCAACTCTTGAAAAAGCCATTCAAAGATAATTATCTACAGGAGGGGTCAACTCTTGAAAAAGCCATTCAAAGATAATTATCTACAGGAGGGGTCAACTCTTGAAAAAGCTATTCAAAGATAATTATCTACAGGAGGGGTCAACTCTTGAAAAAGCTATTCAAAGATAATTATCTACAGGAGGGGTCAACTCTTGAAAAAGCCATTAAAAGATAATTATCTACAGGAGGGGTCAACTCTTGAAAAAGCTATTCAAAGATAATTATCTACAGGAGGGGTCAACTCTTGAAAAAGCCACATTTCTTTCTCTTGTGAATTGGAACTAATGGTTTGTATGGGGAGGCAGAGGGTTAACCGCCCTCTGTGAGTCTATCTGACTAAGGCCTTTTCTCCATCTGGGGGACAGAGGGGATCTGAAAAGCATCTCTTTTTTTACTGTCCCTGTAGGGGGGAGCTTTTGGGAGCTGAAGATGACTATCAAATGGTGGAGTCGTTTACATTTACAATGTCGTCACGTTACATTATTTGGCTCGGCACAAGAAAGCATGAAAGTCAGCTAACAGATAATAATAATAAAAAACGCTATTCAAATATTTCCTTACTTCAGTTTGAGTTAGTCACTCATAATATTAACATAACATACAGTATGTACATACTATTATGTCATACCATACAAGGCTATTATTGACCTAAATGGGAGGTTCATACTCCTTAAACGAGGCTATGGATATTGGGCATGTTAAACAGCTGGAGGTTGGGTCTCGTGACCTGTCCAAACGTTATTGTATCACCGAAGCTTTATTAAAAGATCACATTGGGGAGGCAGCCAAACAGTGAGCAGACACCCCCTTGTGTAGCCTATAGGACTTGTGATATACACCGCTGTAGATGCATCGGCATTGCATGTTTCATGGGAGCCAGGAGGTCAGGTCCTTTGATGGAAGGAAGTCAGGTTCAGTCATTTCCTCTAGCATGTCCTGCTCCATGAATAACAGTGGTGATAAATGACTACAGGACTGCGAGCTAGAGGAGACCGTAGAAGGACACCCGCCACCGTACACCACGCAGGTGTCCAACCACGTCTGGTTCCACTTTACCCAGCATGCAGGAGGAGACGCCAATACCTTTTAGGCTATGCGCTCGCACGACATCAGTAATGTGCAGCATAGGAGCCTCCCTATCCCTGGAGAGAAGGAGATCTGGGGAGATTTTGGGAGAGTTCAGCAGGTCAAGTACGATATCGCTAAGATGTTTAGTGCGCTAAGTCGTGGTTCAATATCCTGGTTTGGGTTGTGTATTTATTGTTGTGTCTCTTCATGCATTAAACTCTTTGTCTTGCCTTTTTACCGTAGAATGTAGGAAAAATGTGGCTCCTCGACTGATTCATCGAAACCCTCCAAACACATTAACATGTCAGTTTGGTTTGCTTTTATTTGAGGCCTTTTTGTGATCTTCTCTGTAGCGTTTCACATGTTTCCCAGAGCCTTGTATGCAGTCAGCGGAGGACATCCTCCAATGACGAGAAGGACTTAATTGGCCTGTCAGTCTTTTGATTAGCGCGGACAATATTTTTCAAACCTCCTCATATTAATGTGTCCCTCTCCCCTCCGCTAGAGACTGGTCAGAGAGGCTTGCTGATCCCTCCTGCCAACTCTAAATAGCGTGTTCCTGGAAAGAGCTCCACATGGGCAATTATACAATTACATCACTGCAGATTCAGACAGATGTCTCATAATATGTCTGAGATGTAATCATTCTTCACCTAATGTGTTTAGAGAAGAAAAATGATCTCAAATGCACACAATGTAGATGTCTTTGTGGTAATGTGGCATGACTCTCAAGCTCACAACGGTTACAACTACTACTACCACTAAGATTATTAATACATTCATAGTAAGAATTAAACAGTAATTTGTACAATTCTGTGGTTTGCTACAGTATATCCCTGTCTGTCTTTTCAGATAAATGCATGTACTTGAAGGGATTACAACAGTCTTTCACGTTTTCTTTCTGCCCCTTGCCTGTCTGACTGCAGATAGGATTAGTTGTAAAATAAAAATGCTAAGACATATTTTTCACTGCTCTTAGCATAGACTATTCGTCACCCATGAACTCTTTGTTAATCCGTCCTCAAGCGACAATGTCTTGTCCAATAACTGGGAGCATTACTGCAGACAGATGCCTTCAGAGAACATACCTGACCATTTAACCCGGAGTTAAACTAAAGTGAACTGTGTCCTCTGCAGTGCCACCCCTTTCCTGAAAATACCAGGCTCAGAATGGAGACGGAGACTAGGAAGGGATCCACACTCTATTGTTCTAAGATGGCTGACTGTTTAAAAAAATAACATCTTTCCCTTTAATTGCTTCGAACATAAAACACAGAAAATCCCCCCGCTGCTCAGTGCTCCCAGCCTCCCAGAAGTAGGATTTTGGTCATGATTGATTGTTTACCTCTTTAAATGCGTTGTTGGATGCTAAGGCCAAACTATTATAGTAAAGCTGGAAGGATAGAGGAGAGGGTTGGGGCTGTTCCCTGGCGCCAGTGGTAAAGCCCGTTGACATTGTCATCGACTTAGACCCGGGCCGCCTGGCCACACAAACACCCCCTTGAGACACCATTGTTATGGGGGGGGGGGCAGTGGGCAGCCACACTGTAGACTATTCTCTATTATTGTGACAGGTAATGTGATACAACTGTATGATGGTTTTAATAATGATAATTAAGTCTTCCTAGCATATAGGCTTTCTATGCTTTCTTTGAAGTTACTCAAGTATAATATTTGGTCATTATAATTCAGCTGCTTGAAAGTCCAACACGGATGATCGCACGTACCGCCTCAAGCCAAAACAAATATTACAGTAGTATATATTTTCTGTTGATAACCATGAATTTGAAAGATGAGCAATTTCAATGTCCAGTTGTCCATTCTTTATAAAATCCACAGACATATCATGACTGGGTCATTTCATCATCGTAGACTCATTTTCCCAAGCCCACCAGTGATATGTCTAATATTTTGTCTGAATCCATCTGAACAGTATGAATAGAGATACATACTCATGAATATGTATCTATGTTTTTGAATCATTTTCAGGCTTATCAACTTCAGATTGACAGCAGAAAGGTTACGATTCATAATAATATATGCCATTTAGCGTATGATTTCATTCAAAGCGACCTACAACAGTGAGTGTGTACCATTTTGTGCTGGTGGCCCCAGCAGGAATCAAACCCACGGTCCTGGTGTTGCTAGCGCACCAGGCTCTTACCAACTGAACCACCCAGGACCATTCATAGGCTTGGCTGAATGAAAACTGCATAATGTAATTATCTTTCTTGATTTCCTTTATGCTTCTTTTAATCCCAGTTAGTGGTCCAAAAAGCGGCCTAATATTGTGATTGGGACTGACAGGGTTATGGAAATGGATGAGATCTGTTTGAAAGGTGACCTTTTAGAGCGGGACTCTCAGGACCCGCGGTCACAATACAGCTGCCTCAGCTCTTTAGTTCCCGTCTCCGTGTGTCACGTCAAAATATCTCCCCCTCATCAAGAAAACAGAAAAACTAGGCCCCCCCGTTCCCCAAAGCAGTCTGAGGGAAATATCAACCATTATCACACCTGAGGCCCTTCTATTCTGATAACATCTAGTGCTACATGCTAATCACACCCTCCCTTTCTAATAGGTGATGCTAATGCTAACTAAGACCCAGAAGGCTTACAGTGTGTATTGGTTCCACATGTTAAGGCCAATCAGACCAAGAGATTACTTCATTACTCAAGGTGCCTCAGACGATTACCCTATGGGATGCTAATGTTGCATACACATTATACATGCTAAAGTCGTTTATTTCCTCAAGGTGTTGAAATATATGAACTCTATATGGAATGTAATACTAGGCTGGCCGTGACTAGCAAGTCTCAGTGATGTTATTGAGACACTCAGAGGTGAGTGAGTGTGTGTGTGTGTGTGTGTGTGTGTGTGTGTGTGTGTGTGTGTGTGTGTGTGTGTGTGTGTGTGTGTGTGTGTGTGTGTGTGTGTGTGTGTGTGTGTGTGTGTGTGTGTGTGTGTGTGTGTGTGTGTGTGTGTGTGAGCGAGGGAGCCGAGGTAGAGTAATATAGTTATGCTGCCAGTGTTGTTTTAATGTAGACATTACTATGGGAGAAGGCAGGCTAACTCATGCTATAAACCCCAGATCCAGCCGAGACATATCGCAGGGGACTGCAAACTGCAAATGGTCCCTTTCAGAGTTTCTCATCGTTTGTTCTGTTCTGTAAAAACGCTTTGTAAGCAGGCTTAGTTTCCCTCCATCCATACATTTGATACGTTTTGGAAAAACAAAACTGTGCCGTCGCCCCCGTACCAAACTGTCTGGGATTTTTTAAATATCTCATGAAATATGCATTTAGTACTCCGAGTTTGATGATGTCAGGGAGAGGAAGGTGTGGTGAACTTGCAGCATTTCACAAAGATAGGCGTGTGATTTTAAAACAGGAAAAGCACTGCACTTGCACTTTCACTCGCTCCTCTTTCCAAAGCATTTTCTGAAATGTATTTATCACGAATCAAATAAACAGCACCAGCAGTGACCGCAACAAGCGTCTAAACTTTCAGAAACCATTGTATAGGCCAGGATAGATTTACCCTTATCAAGCTCTGGCCATGAACTAGTCAGGTCCCAATGGACGCCACTAAATACTGTAGATATACTGCAGTCAATTGGGTGCTTATATAGCACCCTATTCCCTATATTGTGCCCTACTTTTGACTTTCACCCTGGTGAAAAGTAGCGCACTGCATTGGTCTTTCTATAAATAAAGGAGCCAATGTCTGACATCAGGGTCAACATTTCAAAATGGTTTGATATACATTTCATATATAGTGAATAGGGTTCCATGTGTGTTTACTTCAGTCTCATCAAAACCTTGAGATGAAAACCTTTTAAAGGGGTAATGCAATTGTGTCTTGGCTTCTTCTTCTAAAGCAGTGGTCACCAACCTTTTCTGAGTCAAAATCACTTTCGCAGTCAAAAAGCAAGCTGAGATCTACTGCTCAGATTTTTTTTTTACATTAACCTCACACAAACAGTTTTGTAGGAATGAGGTTTGGGCAGTAGGTCTAATACATTATCACAGCATATTGGCTATATAATTGGCCTGCCAATGTTGTTAATCAGACTACATTATATTTCAAAACTTGAGCTTTGATAACAAAATAGATCAGTTGGTTCAGCACTTGTTGAGGCACTGTGGAGCATGAATTGAAATCATTAGCTTTTTTATTTTACTGGACTGATGGTACCTGCATCTGATGGTCAACCAGGTCAAATCACCACGCCAGGGATCTTCAGGTCGAAAAGTCGGGAGCTCTAGAAAGATGCCCGAGTTTCCGACTTGGAATTCCGAGTTGGATGACCGTTCAAAACGATTTTTCCCAACCACCTCTCACGGTCCCTGCTCTCTCCTTCCTTCCTCCGGTGAGACTGATGACCAGAGAGAGGGGACACAGTCTTCCACCTGCTCTCTCCTTCCTTTCCTCCGGTGAGACTGATGACCAGAGAGAGGGGACACAGTCTTCCACCTGCTCTCTCCTTCCTTCCTCCGGTGAGACTGATGACCAGAGAGAGGGGACACAGTCTTCCACCTGTCTTCCACCTCTCTCCTTCCTTCCTCCGGTGAGACTGATGACCAGAGAGAGGGGACACAGTCTTCCACCTGCTCTCTCCTTCCTTTCCTCCGGTGAGACTGATGACCAGAGAGAGGGGACACAGTCTTCCACCTGCTCTCTCCTTCCTTCCTCCAGAGAGAGGGGACACAGTCTTCCACCTGAGACTGATGACCAGAGAGAGGGGACACAGTCTTCCACCTGCTCTCTCCTTCCTTTCCTCCGGTGAGACTGATGACCAGAGAGAGGGGACACCGTCTTCCACCTGCTCTCTCCTTCCTTTCCTCCGGTGAGACTGATGACCAGAGAGAGGGGACACAGTCTTCCACCTGCTCTCTCCTTCCTTTCCTCCGGTGAGACTGATGACCAGAGAGAGGGGACACAGTCTTCCACCTGATGGCGAAACTCGAGTTGCACCGCATCTGCCTCATGCACAAATTCATGTTGTTCCTATGACCAGAGAAAGTTAAATATTCCTTAATACTAAAATCAACACGACGAGCTGCTAATAAATATAATCAAATGCAGGGCTATCGATACTTGGCTACTCATTCATTGCAGCTGCAGCCCGAGCGGAAGTACGGAGAAGCATGTTTTGTAATAGTGTTGAATAAAAACAGTGCCAGTGCTGAATATCAACTTAAACTCACTCATAAAAACAGAAGCTCTTTGCTGTATTCGGTGACAGTCTCTCTGTGGTCAGGGTTTTAAAAGTTATTAAATCTTACGTAGAGCTTATTACACTTGGCTGTGGCCAGGGTCATGGAAGCTCTGTAGCCACGGTGATTTGAGCTATCCGATTGGGCAGCGCAGTAGGTGCACTCGATTTAGTCACAGCTCAACACGATTTAAAAAAGGAACGATCGACCGGTTGGCGACCACTGTTCTAAAGGGTAACTTGGCTCCTAAAGCGTTCAACGCTCTGACGTCTCACAGTAACGTGACAAGCAAGGCCAGTTAGCATGTGTGACTCTGTGAAATAGCTCGCCTGTGACAGCACATGTGAATCAGGAATGTCATGTAATTGGGAGGTCGGCCAGAAAGAAATAAAAACTGATATTGAAAGACGCCCTCTTGGTCTCACTGACATGACCTGGACTGAGCTAGAGGGGTCAAAGGTCTGTGAGAGCAGAGCTGTATGCTTTACAGAGTCTAGAGTCTATGAAAATAACAGGTAAAAACCCTCTGGCTAGCCAGCCATATTCACCCGCCACTAAACACAGTCAGGGCTTTTAGTCAGTAAATGTGGATCTGATCTGTGTATGGTTATGTGTGTTTAGCCTCACTATAAGCACTGTGTGTGTGTGTGTGTGTGTGTGTGTGTGTGTGTGTGTGTGTGTGTGTGTGTGTGTGTGTGTGTGTGTGTGTGTGTGTGTGTGTGTGTGTGTGTGTGTGTGTGTGTGCGTGTGCGTGCGTGTGCGCAGCCCCACCATAAGGACACGGCTTAAGACTCAACCGGGCCCATTAGCAAGAGAAAACAGGCGTAGTGTTTCCCTCCCCAAACCACAGATGAATGACATCACCTCGAGCGCATACCTGCAATTGATTAAACTGCTGTTAAGCGGTGTTCTAAAGTGACTCCAGCTATCTGTTTTCATGCAACCAAGGACCGTACGATTTGAATTATTACTTGTTTTTGATACGTCGGACTCGGGCCAATAGTTTTTAATGGAATTCTGTTCTTCTATCGTCTGTTACTACAACATTCTGGTGTTTGTGTTCTGGATTTTCAAACATAATATGCCCAAAGTGTACAATAACACTCTGCTTTTTTACCACTCACTGTTCTTATTTGACACATTTATTTGAGAAAGCGACCCTCAGTAAGGGGAAAATAAAACAGAAACATTATACATTTCCTTTTAAAGGAATGAAATGTGGTGTTTCCTTGCTTGGTAGGTAGACATGCACACACACACCCAGGCAGTCAGGGCCCCACTAGGTGGTCCTGGAGGAGACCTGTTGGCTCCTAAGTATCACTGACGTGTTATTATTACCCAATAACATCATTATTCCTGGAGGAAAGAAGGAGAAATGTACCCATTCTGTTCAAATGTGGTTATAATCGTTTGATTTAATACCTGTTACTGTATTACTGATGACTAAAATGTTCGCTGGGAGTTGAGAGCTGGGAGTTGAGAGTTGAGAGCTGGGAGTTAAGAGCTCGGAGTTGAGAGTTGAGAGCTGGGGGTTGAGAGTTGAGAGTTGAGAGCTGAGAGCTGAGAGTTGAGAGTTGAGAGCTGGGAGTTGAGAGTTGAGAGCTGGGAGTTAAGAGCTGGGAGTTGAGAGTTGAGAGTTGAGAGCTCGGAGTTGAGAGTTGAGAGCTGGGGGTTGAGAGTTGAGAGTTGAGAGCTGAGAGTTGAGAGGAGAGCTGGGAGTTGAGAGCTGGAAGTTGAGAGTTGCGTGACCATTGAAAAAAGCACTTGATTTTGGCTTCTTGAGGGAATTGAGTAGTCTAGGTACCAGACCAGTTTGTGCGGATCATTCCACCCCTTGTCGTATGCCAAACAAGAGTGGCAAGGAGTGGAATAATAGCACAAACTGATCTGGGACCAGGCCATCCGTTTTGTCACCAAAGCCCCATACACTACCCACCATTGCGACCTGTACGCTCTCGTTGGTTGGCCCTCGCTTCATAATCATCGCCAAACCCACTGGCTACAGGTTATCTAATAGTCTCTGCTAGGTAAAGCCCCACCTTATCTCAGCTCACCATAGCAGCACCCCTCGTAGCACGCGCTCCAGCAGGTATATCTCACTGGTCACCCCCAAAGTCAATTCCTCCTTTGGTCGTCTTTCCTTCCAGTTCTCTGCTGCCCATGACTGGAACAAATTGCAAAAATCTCTGAAGCTGGAGACTCACATCTCCCTCACTAGCTTTAAGCACCAGAGCGTCAGAGCAGTTTACAGATCACTGAACCTGTACATAGCCCATCTGTAAACAGCCCATCTATCTACCTACCTCATCCCCATACTGGTATTTACTTATTTATTTATTTTGCTCCTTTGCACCCCAGTATCTCTACCTGCACATTCATCTTCTGCTGAACTACCATTCCAGTGTTTAATTGCTATATTGTAATTACTTCTCCACCATGGCCTATTTATTTCCTTAACTTACCTCATTTCCACTCCCTGTATAAAGACGTTTTGTTTTCTTTTCTACTGTATTATTGACTGTATGTTTTGTTTACTCCATGTGTAACTCTGTGTTGTTGTATGTGTCGAATTGCTACTCTTTATCTTGGCCAGGTCGCAGTTGTAAATGAGAACTTGTTCTCAACTAGCCTACCTGATTAAATAAAGGTTAAATAAATTAAAATTAAAATAAATTGAAAAGATTCTCTTACCACACACAACTTGTTTTTGGGTTGATTCTTTCTTTAAAGACCAGTGTTTATTTACAGTCTTTCTGCTCAGGGGTTCATCATGTTTCCCATCATGTGTGAAGATGTTTAGCATCATCACAAACACTTTGGTTTCAGAGGCTCACTGGCCATGCAGTTCTAACACTGCTTAGTTATATCACTTTGGTTTCAGAGGCTCACTGGCCATGCAGTTCTAACACTGCTTAGTTAAATCACTTTGGTTTCAGAGGCTCACTGGCCATGCAGTTCTAACACTGCTTAGTTATGTCACTTTGGTTTCAGAGGCTCACTGGCCATGCAGTTCTAACACTGCTTAGTTATGTCACTTTGGTTTCAGAGGCTCACTGGCCATGCAGTTCTAACACTGCTTAGTTATGTCACTTTGGTTTCAGAGGCTCACTGGCCATGCAGTTCTAAAGACTGCTTAGTTATGTCACTTTGGTTTCAGAGGCTCACTGGCCATGCAGTTCTAACACTGCTTAGTTATGTCACTTTGGTTTCAGAGGCTCACTGGCCATGCAGTTCTAACACTGCTTAGTTAAATCACTTTGGTTTCAGAGGCTCACTGGCCATGCAGTTCTAACACTGCTTAGTTATGTCACTTTGGTTTCAGAGGCTCACTGGCCATGCAGTTCTAACACTGCTTAGTTAAATCACTTTGGTTTCAGAGGCTCACTGGCCATGCAGTTCTAACACTGCTTAGTTAAATCACTTTGGTTTCAGAGGCTCACTGGCCATGCAGTTCTAACACTGCTTAGTTAAATCACTTTGGTTTCAGAGGCTCACTGGCCATGCAGTTCTAACACTGTTTAGTTAAATCACTTTGGTTTCAGAGGCTCACTGGCCATGCAGTTCTAACACTGCTTAGTTAAATCACTTTGGTTTCAGAGGCTCACTGGCCATGCAGTTCTAACACTGCTTAGTTAAATCACTTTGGTTTCAGAGGCTCACTGGCCATGCAGTTCTAACACTGCTTAGTTAAATCACTTTGGTTTCAGAGGCTCACTGGCCATGCAGTTCTAACACTGCTTAGTTAAATCACTTTGGTTTCAGAGGCTCACTGGCCATGCAGTTCTAAAGACTGCTTAGTTATGTCACTTTGGTTTCAAGCTGCAGTCCGGGACTGGTATATCCATTGTGGATAAGTAAATTAAGGGCATATAGCTGTTTATTCTTGGAGAATACAGTTTAGTTCAACAGCCATAACCCAGAATGTGCTTGTTTTATGAATATGAGAGTGGTTACATTGAGCTCGAGTCCATCAGCAGTTCTATCTAAATAAGTGTCAGCTATTTTTTTTATCACAGACTTCCCCTTTAAGCAGCTGTCCATCCATTCTGTTCTAAACACTCCTGTCCTTAGTTACTGTCGTTATGTAGAGAAGCACATCGGGCACAAAATGTTTCCAGGATGTTTCCAGGAGAGATACAGGCTATCTCTGTCATCACTACTTTGAAGAGGATGGGTGGAAGCCCAGACCATTTAACACAATCAACATAGCCTCTCCTGGTGTATCGTTTTTCCAAGCACATACTTTACACAGAGGCCTACTGAGAACTCACATTGTACTCTAATCACTCTCAATTATACTGCAGTACAACGTAGACTGATTCAAATAGGATGTTTTCCAAGGATGAGAACTGTGACGCAAAATATTGATCAAACATATAATTGTCACGCCTACTGGTCCCTTCACCCCTCTATCCCTTCATCCCCTTTTTCTTCCAGACGGAGTCAGCAGGTCAGATTAAAAGCAGTGAATGAGTTTATTATTCTGTGTGTGTGTGCGTGCGAAACATTACAATCTCAAAGTCAATCTCAAAAGTCTACTATACATTATGCAGTACATGTAAAGCTTGAATCCACTTGTTTAACCCATACCCCTCCATCAGTCTCTTTCTATGGAGGCTGCCCTGGGTGAAGTCAAGGAAGTGATCCTGGTATCCTGGGTGAAGTCAAGGAAGTGATCCTGGTATCCTGGGTGAAAGAAATCAACCCCGGAAGACTTAACTAAGACAGAGTGGTGGAAAAAAAGGAGTAGCATTTGAATGGGAACGAAAATAGAAGCTCTGTCTCCCTCTGTCCTACTGAGGTCACAGAGTAGGACAGAGGAGGTGAGGTGTCTCATCTCCCATCAATACTGGTCTAAAGACAACAGGGAGGATCACAGTAACCTAGACAGTATACCAGAGAGAAAAGAAGAGAATGGGAGAGAGAGGGAGGGAGAGGGGGAGAGAGGGAGAGGTACAGTATTAATCATTGGGCCTTGTTCCCTCACCTCCCTCTCTCCCTTCCTATAAATGGCACACAGCTAGAGACTCTCTCGCACCAAGCAGCACATATCTGGAGAGATGAGGTCAGGCCTGAAATATATGGTGGCCTATTGTTGAAGTGATGGAGCTAGAGGGAAATAAAGTGAAGGAATTCATCACCGTAGATAACCTCTCTCGAGACATGCCACAACACACCTAGTATCAATGCTTATAATGTCCTACAGTAAACCAACAGTACAGCCCACCTAGTATCAATGTATATAATGTCCTACAGTAAACCAACAGTACAGGCCACCTAGTATCAATGTATATAATGTCCTACAGTAAACCAACTGTACAGCCCACCTAGTATCAATGCTTATAATGTCCTACAGTAAACCAACTGTACAGCCCACCTAGTATCAATGTATATAATGTCCTACAGTAAACCAACTGTACAGCACACCTAGTATCAATGCTTATAATGTCCTACAGTAAACCAACAGTACAGCACACCTAGTATCAATGCTTATAATGTCCTACAGTAAACCAACAGTACAGCCCACCTAGTATCAATGCTTATAATGTCCTACAGTAAACCAACAGTACAGCCCACCTAGTATCAATGTTTATAATGTCCTACAGTAAACCAACAGTACAGGCCACCTAGTATCAATGTATATAATGTCCCACAGTAAACCAACAGTACAGCCCACCTAGTATCAATGTATATAATGTCCTACAGTAAACCAACAGTACAGCCCACCTAGTATCAATGTATATAATGTCCTACAGTAAACCAACAGTACAGGCCACCTAGTATCAATGTATATAATGTCCTACAGTAAACCAACAGTACAGGCCACCTAGTATCAATGTATATAATGTCCTACAGTAAACCAACAGTACAGCCCACCTAGTATCAATGTATATAATGTCCTACAGTAAACCAACAGTACAGCCCACCTAGTATCAATGTATATAATGTCCTACAGTAAACCAACAGTACAGGCCACCTAGTATCAATGTATATAATGTCCTACAGTAAACCAACTGTACAGCCCACCTAGTATCAATGTATATAATGTCCTACAGTAAACCAACAGTACAGCCCACCTAGTATCAATGTATATAATGTCCTACAGTAAACCAACTGTACAGCCCACCTAGTATCAATGTATATAATGTCCTACAGTAAACCAACAGTACAGCCCACCTAGTATCAATGTATATAATGTCCTACAGTAAACCAACAGTACAGGCCACCTAGTATCAATGTATATAATGTCCTACAGTAAACCAACAGTACAGGCCACCTAGTATCAATGTATATAATGTCCTACAGTAAACCAACAGTACAGGCCACCTAGTATAATTGCTTATTTTAAGGCCATTGCACATACAAGAGTGTTGGTTATAGTGCTGATGGACGGTGTACATATTGTTTTTCTTATTTGTGTGGAGGTGTAGTAAAGAGCATAGAGGTAATATGGGTCATATCAATGGTGAAATTGGTACTATGTTGACCGTCAGGTGTAATTTCTGAGTACACTTGTACAGAAAAGTAAACCTCTAAATGTGTTTCCAGTGTTATCTGGAAGGCAACATCCTGTTGTGTCCTACATGAACACATCCTGTATGTGGTGAACTGTTGTTCTCCATCTTTAGTCAAGTCATTTGTGTGTCCAAACATGTCATGCTACTGTACATGCTGCACCTGTACTAATATATAGAATCTAGTGTATATTCTGTACTAATATATAGAATCTAGTGTATATTCTGTGTTAATATATGTAATCTAGTGTATATTCTGTATTAATATATAGAATCTAGTGTATATCCTGTACTAATATATAGAATCTAGTATATATTCTGTACTAATATATAGAATCTAGTGTATATTATGTGTTAATATATATAATCTAGTGTATATTCTGTATTAATATATAGAATCTAGTGTATATCCTGTACTAATATATAGAATCTAGTATATATTCTGTACTAATATATAGAATCTAGTGTATATTCTGTGCTAATATATAGAATCTAGTGTATATTCTGTATTAATATATATAATCTAGTGTATATTCTGTATTAATATATAGAATCTAGTGTATATCCTGTATTAATATATAGAATCTAGTGTATATCCTGTACTAATATATAGAATCTAGTATATATTCTGTACTAATATATAGAATCTAGTGTATATTATGTGTTAATATATATAATCTAGTGTATATTCTGTATTAATATATAGAATCTAGTGTATATCCTGTACTAATATATAGAATCTAGTATATATTCTGTACTAATATATAGAATCTAGTGTATATTCTGTGCTAATATATAGAATCTAGTGTATATTCTGTATTAATATATATAATCTAGTGTATATTCTGTATTAATATATAGAATCTAGTGTATATCCTGTACTAATATATAGAATCTAGTATATATTCTGTATTAATATATAGAATCTAGTGTATATCCTGTACTAATATATAGAATCTAGTATATATTCTGTACTAATATATAGAATCTATCTATTGTATCTAATCTAATCTATTGTATATCCTGTACTGATATATAGAATATATTGTATATCCTGTACTAATATATAGAATCTAGGGTATGTCCTTGTACTAATATATAGAATCTAGTGTATATCCTGTACTAATATATAGAATCTAGTGTATGTCCTGTGCTAATATGTAGAATCTATTGTATATCCTGTACTGTATGTGTTAAAGTGTATATCCTGTACTAATATATAGAATGTAGTGTATATCCTGTACTGTATGTGTTAAAGTGTATGTCCTGTACTAATATATAGAATCTAGTGTATATCCTGTACTGTATGTGTTAAAGTGTATATCTTGTACTGTACGTGTTAAAGTGTATATCCTGTACTAATATATAGAATCTAGTGTATATCCTGTACTGTATGTGTTAAAGTGTATATCTTGTACTGTACGTGTTAAAGTGTATATCCTGTACTAATATATAGAATCTAGTGTATATCCTGTACTGTACGTGTTAAAGTGTATATCCTGTACTAATATATAGAATCTAGTGTATATCCTTTACTGTATGTGTTAAAGTGTATATCTTGTACTAATATATAGAATCTAGTGTATATCCTGTACTGTATGTGTTAAATTGTATATCTTGTACTGTATGTGTTAAAGTGTATATCCTGTACTAATATATAGAATGTAGTGTATATCCTTTACTGTATGTGTTAAAGTGTATGTCCTGTACTAATATATAGAATCTAGTGTATATCCTGTACTGTATGTGTTAAAGTGTATATCCTGTACTGTATGTGTTAAAGTGTATATCCTGTACTAATATATAGAATGTAGTGTATATCCTGTACTGTATGTGTTAAAGTGTATGTCCTGTACTAATATATAGAATCTAGTGTATATCCTGTACTGTATGTGTTAAAGTGTATATCTTGTACTGTACGTGTTAAAGTGTATATCCTGTACTAATATATAGAATCTAGTGTATATCCTGTACTGTACATGTTAAAGTGTATGTCCTGTACTGTACGTGTTAAAGTGTATTTCCTGTACTAATATATAGAATCTAGTGTGTATCCTGTACTGTACATGTTAAAGTGTATGTCCTGTACTGTACGTGTTAAAGTGTATTTCCTGTACTGTACGTGTTAAAGTGTATATCCTGTATGTGCAGCACTCCATCTGGGCTGCATTAGTGTGTGCATGGGCCGTGTGAAATGCTCATCTGGTTTGCTCTGTGTTCGTGTGTGTGTGTGCCTTTGCATGCGTGTGTGTGCGTGCGTGTGCATGTGTGTGCCCTAGTTGGGAGTTGGCTGGAGATGAGGGGACCCTGAAGCCCAGAGGGATGGACAGAGTGGTGGAGAGAGAGCGGGTGAGAGAGCAGCCTGCTCACTAGAAATGCACGTTGATTTGGGACGTTTGAAAAGGTCCTGAGGACGTTCATAGGCTCACCAAAACAACTATGCGACACCACTGGGCTCAAACTCACCACACTCAGAGCCAGTGCACGCTGCTTAGACAGCTGCACCACAGCAGTCCACAATGCTCTTGTAAGCACGGAGAGTACTTGATGACACGACATAAATGGAAACAGAGCATTATTAAAAATGTTTTAGTTTTATGCTTTTCCCAAACCATAGCCCTAAACATAACCACTCTGAATTAAAACCTAAACTGAACCCTTTCATTTGTTTCTGTTTAAACCCTGTTACCAGATGGAATTAATGGATCAAAAATCAACGTTCATCCAATTACGTCAAATCCCGAAGTGAAACTATGAGATCAGGTTGCAGCGAGAGAGAGAGAGATAGATAGGGAGGGTTGGAGAGAGTAGAGAGAGTAGAGAGAGAGAGAGAGAGAGAGATAGGGAGGGTTGGAGAGAGTAGAGAGAGTAGAGAGAGAGAGAGAGATAGATAGGGAGGGTTGAGAGAGTAGAGAGAGAGAGAGAGAGAGAGAGAGAGAGAGAGAGAGAGAGAGAGAGAGAGAGAGAGAGAGAGAGAGAGAGAGAGAGAGAGAGAGAGAGAGAGAGAGAGAGAGAGAGAGAGAGACCAGGCAGGCTGTTGACATTGACTCGTCCTAACACTTCACCAGTCATGTGAAAGATGCTCCGGGAGGAGGGGTTAAAGAGCAGACTCACTGCCTCACAGCTACAAACGCATCGTCATTCTGTGTGTGTCCTGTGCATTTTGCTGTGTACACCATTACCTACTACACTATACATGTGTCTAGTCATGTGTTCGTAACAGTATGTGTATACATAGGCTACTTATTTGAGTGCATCTGATCTACCTTCCTGCAAATACAGGGCCTTGCCCTGTGACCTGTGACCTATGGTCAGTAACTCCATTCTTTGCAGGAGGACAGGCAGGCGTGTAGCCATGCCTCTCGCTGTGTCTCTGCCCCTGTCTGGGGCCCCAGAGGTCTTGTGCCAAGCTGTAGGCAGCTCTGCTCCATCCCTGGTTCTGGGCAGCCCCAGAGGCACAGCTTCTGGGATCAGTGATGGAACACGTGTCACTTCCACATGTCAATGTGTGTCTCTCTGTCCGTCCGCCCGTCTGTTCCTCAGTTTGACTTATCTCATATTTTCTGTTGATGGGGAACAGGGAATAAATCTGCATTCTTTTGGTTGGGAAATCAAAAATGTCACCCCAGGTGTGTGTGTGTGTGTGTCTGTGTGTGTGTGCACGTGCGTTTCTGTGTGTGTGTGTGTGTGTTAATGTGTGGTAGTGAGGGAGGAACGAGGTGAGGGAGTGGGATAGAGAGATGAAGTGCTTTGATGATGGTGATGTTGCTTCTATCTCACAGTTGGTATGAATGATTTCTGTGTGATTGGACCGCATCTCAAACACCAGGGGTTCTTTTATCTACTTTCTCACTTATTTATTTATCAATCTATCTCCCCTTTCAGCCAGAGCCCATCTATGTCTATTTACCGGCATTGCACAGCACTTTTTTTTGTGATTAGGCTGTTAGAATCAGTGGATGAACGTGTTCTTTTATTCTGAATAGAGTGTACGGAATGATTGATATCGGAGTGTACGGAATGATTGATAGCCATAATTGGGAGGTTTTAGACCTGAGAGAGAACAATGTTACGGATAATGGCTTTTAATAGTGGTAACTTGTTGAGAATAGAGTGCTCTCTGAAAAGACTAAATATGATTTGTTTGGTTTCTCAGAGCAATTGAGCAATAATTGAAATACTGGCGCTGACCTAGAAAAAAATAAACAAAGTTGACATAAAAATTCTGAAATGATTAACGTTAGTTATGAATTCCTTCATGTGGATCTTGGGATACGTGCTGCAGTATTTATTTTCTATCCACGTTAGTTCCACTAGTTATACTGGTGTTTTTAGTTTTGTTGTGAAATGATTCCACAATAGCAGTTAGCATTTGTATTACCGGGCTATAGTGTTTCCTTCCATCGTTCATTCACTATGTCCATTAAACAGACAAAAACGGACTTCAAAGGTAGAGTGGGCATTGATATTTGGAATTAAATCCCCAATCAATGTGAAAAACATTGAACTAGCTTCAAACGTTTCAGATTGAGTGGGCCTGCTGTGAAAATGCTAACTGCTATGCCGCAGTTCTCCCCGTGGTTGGCAACACAGCTGTAGCAGCGCGATGTCCATTATGCCCTGCTTTCCAAAGACATGTCCTTTCTACGGGTTTGTCCCTCAGATTAGTGCCAGCTAAATGAATAATACATAGAGAAAGACAAGAAGAAAACACTTTTATATTTCATAGCAAAAAGAATGACTTGAGTATATTGTATTGTACAGTCCTTACATTGCTTCCTCTTGTATTCCTTGCTTCCCTAAATAGTTTTTATTTTCATAGAATAATGTCCAGTTGTAATTTTTCACAACATATTATAGATTTTATTGTATTTTAATAATGTCCTGTCTTTTAACCTATCACCCTGACACTGCAGGGTGGGGCTATTTTCAGTCTGGCCATTACTTTGAATCCAACCTGTGTTTAAACCTTTAAACCTGAAATGGGTCCTTTCAAGGCAAGACCATGTTTCGTATAAGGAGACGTGAGAGAGGCTGAGATGTTACAATCAAATCATGTCATGACCACTGCACCACGCTCACATGCACTAGCTCTCCACCACGCCGCCATGGCAACCAGAAACACATGGCATGCTTCGTTTGGTTTTGGTGCAAGGCAGTACCACCCTCCCACCGGCTCTCACTTCACTCCACCCAACCCCAACCAGGAAGGGACTAGGGATATTGAGCTGTGTACGTCTATCTACTGCACTTGTTAACTGCCCGGCAACCGGCCATGCACTCAGTCTGAGGTGAGGTATCAGAGGAGGGCAACGAGGGCAAAGCTTGTTAAAAGTTCATCCCTTATGCTTGGCTTGTAACAGGTTGTGTGTCTGTGTGTAGGTCTGTCTCAACAGGGTTTTTAGTTTCATGAGATTCAGTCAAATGTTTTTCAAATCAGGAAAAGACAGACACGGATATGTGGACTAAGAGGTGGGGCTCAGTGGCAAAGCCAAACGGCAGTTGCAACATAACTGTTTCAACTCTAACTTGACCCTTATTAAAATGATGACTCTGCCCCTGAGCTTGTCTGACTGATATTTACAGTTAAAAAGTTAGTTGAGGCAGAAGTTATATTACAGGTCGAGCAGGTTGACGGTCTATCTGATATTTTGCTTTTTCCCAGGTCATTATATTGTGGAGAGAGTGTTAAAGCACTATGCTGATTAGACCATGACATATTTGTTCATCTTAAGATGTGTGTTTGGTTTGGTTAGTTGCAAGAAATATTGGTCTCTATTAAATATTTGCAGGCTTATACACTGAGTGGACAAAACATTAAGAACACCTTCCTAATATTAAGTTGCAGCCCCCTCCCTTTTGCCCTCAGAACAGCCTCACTCCATCGGGGCATTGACTCTACAAGGTGTCGAAAGCATTCCACAGGGATGCTGGCCCATGTTGACTCCAATGCTTCCCACAGTTGTGTCATTTGGCTGGATGTCCTTTGGGTGGTGGACCATTCTTGATACACACAGAAACTGTTGCGTGTGTAAAATCCAGAAACGTTGCAGTTCTTGACACACTCAAACCGGGCGCTCGGCACCTACGACCATATACCCCATTCAAAGGCACTTCAATCCTTTGTGTTGCCCATTCACCCTCTGAATGGCAGAATACACACAATCCACATCTCAAGGCTTAAACATCCTTATTTTAACAGGTCTCCTCCCCTTCATCTACACTGACTGAAGTGGATTTAACAAGAGACATCAATAAGGGATCATAGATTTCACCTGGATTCACCTGGTCAGTCTGTGTCATGGAAAGAGCAGGTGTTCCTAATGTTCTGTCCACTCAGTGTATGTCGAAGGCTGTAAAATATGTGCATATTTTCAGTTTCAGTCAACTGAAAGACACGCCAGACATGACCTCATGACATTTGACTATTAACATTGGTATCAAAGTCAAAGCAGAAGAACATGTGCAACCATGGGCTGCATCTGCATGTTGGCAGGAATAGAAAAACAGTCTGATTCTAGTCATTATTTTTACTTTCTAGTGGGGTGGCTGGCTGCAATATATGTTCAAATATAATGCTCTGTTTGTCCTCAGTTTCATCTTGTAATATTGCTAGAAAAAGTACACAATTGGTTATTACTGTACCTGGCAGCAAATGGTACAGTACCGTGTCATCTCTAAGCAGGCCTAATTATGACAACCTACTTATACAAATATGTGACCGTCAAATAAAACAACATAACGATGTATTTATTAACATGTCATAACAACTGATGTCGGCTGCAAGCTGCTCTGTACTAAACAAATAACCCTGCGCCTTATACACCATCCTCTCCAAATCGAAGCCCTAAATCCATTATCTGAGTGTGCAGCCTAATCAGTACCAACGCAGACATCTTCATCTGCTTCGATATCCGTCGCGGAGTCATTTATCACATCGCGACGCAACTCATGGGTGACCCTTAAATTATTACCCACATAGTGCTAGATATACATACTGATTGGACGCAGCAGGGGGAACACTGGGTCTTTACATCGACTGATTGCGAGAAGGGGGAGACCCTCCATCGCGCGCAGGACAACAATATCTATGTAGACCCGGAGACCTCTCCGTTCTTATGAAAATACAAAATAGCCACCTTGCTTGTACCGTTGGCGGTCGGAAGAGTGTGAGAAAGTGCCTTTCATTCGGTCGTTTCGTCACGTCAAGGAGACTGACGTTTACGGAGGCAGTGGTTCTCTCGGCGCAAATAGGCTACTACAATTGTAACTCGATCTCCCCCTGTTTTGTGTCGTGGTTGGTAGGGTCCTCAGTAGTTACACATGTGTGGTTGTCACTGCTGGACGGTGTCATGCTCGAATCCTTTGCTTCTTGCACTGCGCTGTCCTCTTCTGTTGAGTGATCAGACAGTCTTCACTGTTGTTCCCGGGCAGTGAATATCTGTCAACAGCCCCGTCGGCGACATTGGTATGTTTTATATTTCCATTGAGCTACGGGACTATCCTATCGTTTTGAAATAGCTGGAGTGAGAGTTGTGTTTGCCAGAACCTTTGTTTTACCACCGACTATTCCATTCAGAAAACAGCGACGCATTCCTTAGAAGTTGGAGCATCGTTTGGTGAAGTTTTGACACACCGGTACTGAACAACAATGGGATTCTAATCGGACAAATCCACACCAGGTAGGGCCCTAAACTGTACTGTCATGTTGTCATTTATTTATTTTAATATTGTCCAAAATGATAAACACATTTATTAGCCGGGTATTGGTTTGGCTAGTGTTTGCTTCCTGTGAGAGTTGTTGATAAATTACCCGCCGTTCGTGTTTTACAAGCGCCTGACATGAAAGCTGCCATCGAAAAATCCCATTTAATATTTTGAGGTACCGTTCGTAGCGTATATGTCTGTTGTGTATTGTGAAACTTCTGAACTACCTTGATCAGGATAAACTGGCATATGTGCATTTTATTCGATTACGCATTGTTGGACACATTAAAATAGTTCACCTGGCATCTGCACACGTGCTTAAAATAAGCACAAAAAATATATAGAAATTGCCTTTTGATTGCGTACAGCTGAAGGCCTACAGTAATTTTACGTTGTATTTAATCCATCCACACAAATATATGTCAGTTATTTAAAAAATATATATATTTAGCTCTCTGACATTGTTGCTATTTCGTAAACTTGGGAGACATTGCTGACATTTACGAGTGCCATTGTTGTTGCTCATGTAGATGTATTTACTCCGTTAACTTTCCTGGCGGTGTTAGTTTGTATCAGGTGCGACAAGCGCACAGGTCGATTATCAGACAAATGCATAAAATGGAAAAAAGAATACATCGTTGTCTTCCTTCTCTACGAAGTCGACAAATACACTATATGTTGCTCCGCTGTGTTATTAATACACGGTATCATTACGGTTTATATGGGACCTTTCTAAACACATAACAGTACACTGTAAAGCTTTCAGTTTGTCATCAATTCTGGGCATACGGTGTTGGTTATCCATAACGTGTGTTGGTTTATTATAAGGGACGAGCCTGACAGATTTATCTCCGTATAAGTAGTCTTAGGGCTCTATTCAATATGTATCGCTGAAGCGTTACAGATTGCGGATATAAATACAAAAGTCATTTACATTGAGCTAACAAATGCAGCGTTTACCGTGAATGCAGTCTCTGCGACCGCTGGAACTTTGCCTTTCATTGTCAATTGCGCTATAAAGCGGCTCTTCAGCGTTACGGATTGAATATAGACCATAGTCTTTATCCGACGGGGATGCCAACAATGCGATATAACAGAATACGCTACCCGTATACCAAAATATTTGAAAAGCATCCAGGTCAAATGAATGTTAAAAATGACTATGAATCATTTCGTTGTCCCTGAGATAGATATGGTGCAGAGTGTGTAGTCTGTGATTTGGCTCACTTCTTTACCCTTTGCCCTTTTTCCCCGGAGGCACTGAGCCTGGAGGTCCCTTTAGCCTACAGCAGAATTAAAATGTTCCGTAATTCACATACATTTTAATGTAACCCCCAGGTTAGGCTATTTTAAGATGTGAGGTGAAACATTGTTGCAGGGGAATATTGGTTAAAGAAACAGCAGGCCTGTAACAATGATTTATTAGACAGTCAATAGATACGTTATTGAACATCAGAAACACCCGTTTAAAAGTGTAATGCTATGAAACATGTTGTAGTTATTTCAGTACATAGAGACTGTTTTCAGTTTTTCTTAAAGGTCAGCACTACCACTTTACAGTTGTAGATTATTTCATTGACAAGGTGCATAAGGTTATATTGCATCTTGTTCTCAGAATCAGCACACCGCCGTTAGTCAGTAGAAATAGGGACACACACACACGAGTATTGTCCATACAACATTTGTTTTAATTCAATTATTATTTTTTAACATTGTAAAATAAGATTGCACTCTTATCTCTTTTTTTAAATTTAAAAAATGAATAAATAAACAATTTATGGTGGTTGACTCCAGTAGGTTCAGACCAGGGCCCTATAAACAGCCTGGACATGGTGCAGACAGCCAGTGTAGGTAAAAAAGAGCCGAGGTATCTTCATGTTCTGCAATTGCGGCTGAAAAATGAGACTGAAGATAGAGGCCGACGAAAGATTCCTGGATCCTCCTAAATAGGCTTTTGTTTAAACAGGGACTGAACCAGGCTATAATGTGACACTGCATAGAGGGATTTGATACACAGTTAAACTATTATAGTTCAGTCTTGTGTGTTTCTCGGAGAGAAAAAGAGGCCAGATATTTGTTCTGTTCTGTTCAAGCTGTCTCTCATTTTCACTCAGGTATTGTACATCTTTTGTGGTATTTTTACTTTATTTTTCAAATAATTGTGCTCACTTTCATTGTGCGAGGAAGTTTTATATTATTTTTGATAACCTAACCTAATTTTTGTGTGCCAATGCTTTGGTTTGTAGCCAGCCGGTCTTCTGAGCAGGCACAGGGAGCCTGCCGGTCTTCTGAGCAGGCACAGGGCTGTTGTTGGGCAGACAACTGGGTTGTCGTACAGTGTAAACGCATCGGTTTAGTGTAGTCTACACCCAGCCTACATAACGTATGGCACTGGCATCCACATACAGTACTGCTATGCGTCCTCTAGATGCCTGCTGGATGTCATTTGATCCTGTGACCCTTCAGTTATATAACTGAAGTTGTTGCAAAGGGGAACTGTATGATTAGGCTAGGTAATCAAGAACCATAATGAAAGATATTTAATTGCCTTTTAGTGAGGGAATTACTGTATTTAAATTCTGCCCTAAACAATAACCTTTAAGACCAATATTTTGAAGGTAATAAGCAAAAGTTAGTTAGTTAGAAATGAAAAATAATTATTATTTTAATTTATTTTAATAATTATTATTTTTATATATATTATTTATGTCTAGATTTGAGGATCGGATCATGATGTATTTGACACACCTTCTTTGCAGAAGGTATTTTCTTTATGAAACCACCCCTGGTAGGCATTATTCAGAAGAATGTTTCTATTGCTGCGAAACAAATGGTTCCCGGGTGGGTGGAGGGTGGTGGGGTGGGGTAGAGGGGTGGGGTAGAGGGGTGGGGTAGAGGGGTGGGGTAGAGGGGTGGGGTGGGGTGAGGTGGGGTGGAGAGCTGTGAGTTGGGGGAGCGGGCTGAGGTGAGGTGGGGTGGAGAGCTGTGAGGTGGAGTGGAGCGGGGTGAGGTGGGGTGGAGTGGGGTGAGGTGGAGTGGAGTGGTTGCGGGGTGGAGTGGGGTGGGCGGGTCGAATTCATTTGAAGTGCAGTCGTAATCAATTTCTGACGTAGTTTGGTGCACTAGGGGACGTCGATCTCCCATGTCCAAAAAAATCAGATTTTATTAGTTCACATTAACTCTCGGTTGATTGATGGGATCACTTTGGAGATCTGAGGTTTCATTTGTTACTCATACGTAGCCAGTGATTTTTTAAAAACCTCATGACAGGGCCTTTGGTGGCGATTGTGCGGGGTACTTTGGAAGGAGAGAAGGCATCATTTGTTACTATAATGATGTTAATAAAGTCCCGTTTGGCCGTCGTGATCCTCACTCTAAATCCATGCCCAGGTGTGACCGGTTGAAAGACGGTTGCCACTTGTCATTCTGATCGCATCAACAGTGTGTGTTCTTATTCAGGAGTCGCCGTTACTTCCCTGTGTGCACCAGATGGTTTATTCTGTGTAAATATAGCCTCTAATTCATTTTTCAGTGACATATTGAAGTGTTAATTCTGTCAAATGTGCCTTTGCTTCATTAATACTATCAGATCAATGCCGTTTGAACAAAAGACCCGGTACTTCACCTCAGAGGCTTGCCAAACGATAGGGCAAGAGAGATACGTCGAGGCCTGTAGAAGAGAATGCCTGCTCTCCTTAGACAGACTGTGGGAATGGTATAGCAACCATGAAAACGGAAGCGAGGCCAAGGTAGAGCGCCAGATGTATAGAAGAGAAGGGAGTAAGGGAATAGCCACCAAGGGCATGCACAAGGCTGATTCACCAGCAGCTTGTTAAGTGTGGTGTGTGAGCAGTGCAGCAGAGGAGAGGAGCGGCGGCACCGAGCGCCACACTCTGCCTGGAATAGCGTGTTTCATTGGAGCAGGGCTCATTGCAGCCCAGCCATGCTGAAACGGGGGAGGGTCGGGGGTTAGGAGAGAGGGAGGGAGGGAGGGAGGGAGGAGGAGATGGGGGTAGAGGAGAGGCTCCCTTCTGCCACGGGCAAGCAGTGCACAGTGCACACCAGACCCAGCCAAGCTCCCGAGCAGCTCCCAGCTCACTGAGTTGAGTGCACTTGTGAAGTGGTGGCGTGGTGGGACAAGGAAAGAGAAATGGGGGACAGCTCCTCTGTCTGTCTGGGACTTTGTCAATCACAACATATCACAGGGAGAGATTGGAGAGGGGAAAGGTGAATGTTTGTGATTTAGTGAAGCCCCCCATTTATTTAATACACACACAAAACTCCCCTGACACATCCTGGCCCTCCCTCCCTCCCTCCCTCCCTCCCTCCCTCCCTCCCTCCCTCCCTCCCTCCCTCCCTCCCTCCCTCCCTCCCTCCCTCCCTCCCTCCCACTCTTCGAGGGAGGCGATTTGTTATGATAGCAGCATGAGAACCTTAATGAAAGGCAGCTGTGTGTGGGGATGTTATTCTGGCCCAGTGAACCCCCCCCCCCACACACACACACACACACACTCTCCTCAATACACCTGCTAAAACACATTTATGTATTGCTCTGTTGCCAGTCCGATGGCGATGGCTGCTGATGCAATGAACAGCACTACAGAGAGTCAATGTATTATTAGAATGGAAACCCCTCTGTGTGTCTCTGTAATGATGCACAAGCACACACACACACACACACACACACACACACACACACACACACACACACACACACACACACACACACACACACACACACACACACACACCCAGACCCTTTGTATGTTTTCTATTTTATTTTCCCTTTTTAAAAACATGTCTCTCTCTCTCCACTTATCTTTATAGAAGGTGAAGGTATGGAGTACTTCAAAGGGATTAACGCACACACACACAAATATGAACACACACACAAATACAAAACACACACACACACACAAATTCGAACACACACACACACACACACAAATACAAACACACACAAATACGAAACACACACACACACACACACACAAATGCAAACACACACACACAAATACAAACACACACACACACACACACACACACACAACACACACCTGTCCATCTCCAACCACCAGATTTATTTTCTTCTTAACATCAGCCAATTGTCTTTCCCTATGAACCTCACTAAAATATTTATGGACTCCTCCCTTTCCAGGCACTAGGCTTTGACGGCATTATGTCAGCGTCTAAAATGATGATGGATTTCTTTGTTGTTGTTGCCATCTCTGTACATGTAGGCTCACTGTAAACACACGTTGTTTCACAATATCTCAAAATGTAGGATCATTTTTGGGGATCTCTGGTACATGTAGGCTCACTGTAAACACACGTTGTTTCACAATATCTCAAAATGTAGGATCATTTTTGGGGATCTCTGTACATGTAGGCTCACTATAAACTGGTTGTTTCACTGTGGATTTATGTGGTTGGTTGGACAACGATAGTTTGACAACAAATTGTATGTGTAAAATATGGTTCAAGCATACGTTTCTTCCAGAAGTTTGCCGAAACTCTTGTGTTAGATGGAACCATATGGTTTGATGTGAAATGAAAATGTGGTCTGTGAACCAACAATGAATAGAGATCTGGAGTTGTCAGTGTGTTTGGTGCGACAACAAAAAATAAAATATGTACTCTTTCCATTGGCTCGACAATGCTCAATCCCGCTCACTCTGTCCCTGAATTTGATGGTGTTTGGAACACAACATCCTGGTTCTCCCTTGCAGAATGCCTGCTTTGGTGCTTACTTTTGTGCCATTAAAGTGTTGCAAAATGCTATTGTCAGTTCTTATTGTTACCTGCTTAAAAATATTTAAAAACCCAATTTCATAAATCACGTTTTCAGTACAAACAGAATCGATGAAAAACCTGTAACAGAGTATTCGACATGCGATACAGCTCTTAAGACACTACTTATTGACATATTATGTCAGTGGACCATCCATGTACCTACAGCCAATGGCCATATTGACACACATTAGAGGAACACTCAACTGGAGTTGAGACATTGACCCTCGGCAGTGAGCGGTCTATGCCAGTTACTTGCTGTGATGGGGATGTAATGAGGTGTGTGTGTGAGTGTGTCTGAACGCCAGTGAGGGCAGTGGGGCAGGATGGGGCTGCCCAGAGTCCAACTCCTGGATCATTTGTCCTGAACCTTCCTCCCCACACGCCACACCTCACCTCCAGGCTCATTTAATCCATGCACACGCTGAGCAAAATAATTGAAATGTACACACTGTGTGTGTGTGTCGCTCCACTGTGTGTGTGTCGCTCCACTGCGTGTGTGTCGCTCCACTGCGTGTGTGTCGCTCCACTCTGTGTGTGTGTGTGTCGCTCCACTGTGTGTGTGTGTGTCTGTCGCTCCATTCTGTGTGTGTCGCTCCACTCTGTGTGTGTGTGTCGCTCCACTCTCTGTGTGTGTGTGTCGCTCCACTGTGTGTGTGTCGCTCCACTGCGTGTGTGTGTCGCTCCACTGCGTGTGTGTGTCGCTCCACTCTGTGTGTGTGTGTGTCGCTCCACTGTGTGTGTGTGTGTCTGTCGCTCCATTCTGTGTGTGTCGCTCCACTCTGTGTGTGTGTGTCGCTCCACTCTCTGTGTGTGTGTGTCGCTCCACTGTGTGTGTGTCGCTCCACTGCGTGTGTGTGTCGCTCCACTGCGTGTGTGTGTCGCTCCACTCTGTGTGTGTGTGTGTCGCTCCACTGTGTGTGTGTGTGTGTCTGTGTCGCTCCATTCTGTGTGTCGCTCCACTCTGTGTGTGTGTGTCGCTCCACTCTCTGTGTGTGTGTGTCGCTCCACTGTGTGTGTGTGTGTGTTTGTGTCCCTCCGCTGCTCTGTTGCCTCAGAGGTCTCCTGGTTGTGTGTGCGTTCATGAGTATCATCCGTGAGATAGCACGAGTTCCACCATTATTAATTGACCCTCCAGCATCAAGCAGAACATGTACCATTCCCCAGCTGTTGCATATATAAATCCCAATGGTTAAAGATGTATGACATGTACATCCTTTACTGAAAGGTCTAGTGGTGTATCTCGCCCAGGTGTCTGAGATGTACAGTAAGATAAATAATAATAATAATAATAATAATAATTGAAAAATGTAAAGAATTTTCTTCGTTTTTTTGTGTTATGTTTGAGGTGATGTTTCTTTGTCGTCTTTGTCTGTGTTCTAAAGAACTAGTATGGATTGCGTTACTGTTTGAAATGGAACATGTGTTTACAGACCTCTTAATGACTGACTCCTGTATTTTCCTGACTGATGTTTCCTCATAGTACAGTATGCAAAGTGTGCTTTCCTCACACCACCCTGCTCCATTGGCTTACCATGCTCCCTCCGTAACCATTTCTGATTGGCTGCTGGTCTTCCTCCTGCCCAATATTCCGTCAGGCGCGTAGGGTAGGTCAGCTCAACACCATGTGACCTAGCCCCTATTCTGCCGTACCTGTTTAAAATGTGGGCGCTGCTCGCTCACAGAGGAACCCTGCTGAGCGACTTGTGTACTGTACTGAATATGAGTAGCCTACAGTCACAGGAGCACTGTACTGAATATGAGTAGCCTACAGTCACAGGAGTACTGTACTGAATATGAGTAGCCTACAGTCACAGGAGTACTGTACTGAATATGAGTAGCCTACAGTCACAGGAGTACTGTACTGAATATGAGTAGCCTACAGTCACAGGAGCACTGTACTGAATATGAGTAGCCTACAGTCACAGGAGCACTGTACTGAATATGAGTAGCCTACAGTCACAGGAGTACTGTACTGAATATGAGTAGCCTACAGTCACAGGAGTACTGTACTGAATATGAGTAGCCTACAGTCACAGGAGTACTGTACTGAATATGAGTAGCCTACAGTCACAGGAGCACTGTACTGAATATGAGTAGCCTACAGTCACAGGAGCACTGTACTGAATATGAGTAGCCTACAGTCACAGGAGCACTGTACTGAATATGAGTAGCCTACAGTCACAGGAGCACTGTACTGAATATGAGTAGCCTACAGTCACAGGAGTACTGTACTGAATATGAGTAGCCTACAGTCACAGGAGTACTGTACTGAATATGAGTAGCCTACAGTCACAGGAGTACTGTACTGAATATGAGTAGCCTACAGTCACAGGAGTACTGTACTGAATATGAGTAGCCTACAGTCACAGGAGTACTGTACTGAATATGAGTAGCCTACAGTCACAGGAGTACTGTACTGAATATGAGTAGCCTACAGTCACAGGAGTACTGTACTGAATATGAGTAGCCTACAGTCACAGGAGTACTGTACTGAATATGAGTAGCCTACAGTCACAGGAGTACTGTACTGAATATGAGTAGCCTACAGTCACAGGAGTACTGTACTGAATATGAGTAGCCTACAGTCACAGGAGTACTGTACTGAATATGAGTAGCCTACAGTCACAGGAGTACTGTACTGAATATGAGTAGCCTACAGTCATGGCAATACTGTATATGAAAAAGCTATCTGTGAGTGACTGATTAAAAAACACTTTGGGCAAGAGCTCAGCTTGAAGGTAATGTAGTGATTATTCTCTCTGTAATTTGAATGTAATGTCTTAGTTTCAGACACCAGACGCTCTGCACGTTCTTTGATATATGGCGCTATTGATTTGAATGTGTTCAGGTAGGCTAGACGAATTGACGATAATATCGTATTTAAAAATAGGCCCAAGAAATTCCTCTGACATTCAGTCATTGAAAATGGCGATTTCCCTTTCAGCACGGCTGATATTACAGTGGTCTTGTGGAGACCTGATGCTTTGAAGCCTAGCTTCTCTTATGTATGCCTGCTTTAAATCTCTCTGAACTCTGACCTTTTCCCTTTCACAGCAGAGATATATTTGACCTGTGTGTTTTCCTCCTCCAACGTTATTTCTCGTACGTATCTGGCTTGTTCTTTCACTCAGCAGAGCAGATCTTTTTGACCGGCGTGTCGCTGCTCTGGTGCTGGCATTTTTCACGTTCCATATCTTGCACTCCCGTATCTCTGCTCATGTCGCAATCTATATTTTATGAACGCTGCAGTATATAAACAGTTGGTCATGAACACAAACATGAACCGTGTTTCCCCCATGGTTTTCCTACAGTCAGAGGGGGGGTTGGGGGGCTGGGGGGGGGGTCACAGAACGGTGAAGCAGACTTGTTTCTCTTGTTTCGATCAAGCTATCATTCTTCTCTTTTCTTTGTGGCTGAGCCTGGGTCTGATACAGCTATTCAGTTCAGTGAGAGCCAGGGCCGGAGCTGAGGCCTCCCTCGCTTTTTGGAGAGAGATCAACATTCCTACAAAGTCCAGCTTTGTGACCAGAATGAGTAGAGTAGACTGAGACTGAGACGCTGTAACCTCTTCAGACCAAAGCCGAGCCCGCCAGCCAGCCAGGGACAGATATGTTCATTAAAGCGACAATAGATTGGGGGGGGGGATTTCCCCTCTCTTTCTCACGTGCACACACGCACATGCACACAGACACAGTCAAACACACACACACTATCCACTATCCAGACTACATGTTTCTAGTGATGGGGGGGCGATACAATTACATATTGGGATATAATATATTATAATATATTGGCATTATCACAATAGTATTTTTGCGGTACTTGGCTGTACCTGCACCAAAACTCCAGTATTTTTCCTTCATGGCTTGTTCTCCATCTTCTTTATAAACAGAACTCCAGTATTTTTCCTTCATGGCTTGTTCTCCATCTTCTTTATAAACAGAACTCCAGTATTTTTCCTTCATGGCTTGTTCTCCATCTTCTTTATAAACAGAACTCCAGTATTTTTCATCCTATAGCTTGTTCTCCATCTTCTTTATAAACAGAACTCCAGTATTTTTCATCCTATAGCTTGTTCTCCATCTTCTTTATAAACAGAACTCCAGTATTTTTCATCCTATAGCTTGTTCTCCATCTTCTTTATAAACAGAACTCCAGTATTTTTCATCCTATAGCTTGTTCTCCATCTTCTTTATAAACAGAACTCCAGTATTTTTCATCCTATAGCTTGTTCTCCATCTTCTTTATAAACAGTGAGCCAACATGTTTGCAACACTTTTATTTCCCTGACTGATGAAAACTCGTTTTCTCATGGTCTCTCTTGTCTCTCTGCAGCAGACATATTGTGAGCAATGTGTTTGGAACATCGAATGGCAATACATATTGAATCGGCGTCTAAGTACCCTGACAATTCAAACCAATGTTTCCTCAAGTGCTCCTCCCCTGTTGTTGTTATAACGACCGACCATACCAGTTGAGCCAAAGTGATCATGGCAGGTGTAATTAGAGCATGTATCCCAAATGGCACCCTGTTCCCTATGTAGAGCACTACTTTTCACTATCGGGCCCACAGGAGTGCACTATATAGGTACTAGGGTGCCATTTGGGACACAGGGAGAAGAATGTGACCCTTTGCTCTCGTTGAGAATGAGTTGTTTATACATGTTCTTGGATTGGGTTGGTTTTTAGCAATTACAGAGAAAATGGTTTGAAAATATTTATTTCGCTATTGTGGTTAGATTAGCTTTGTGTGGTTAGGCTACATTTAAATGATTTTGCTCAGCGTGTGCATGGATTAAATTAATAAATCATTTTATATATATATATATATATATATCAAATAGGCCTACTGCATGCATACTGTTTTGATCTCTGTTGCAGTCTTCTACAATTTGTAGTCTGCAGTAATTCATTATTGTTATTATTGCTGAGAGAACTCCAGAACTGTTTATATGGGTTCACATGGGCCCAGGTTTGTTAATGGCAATGGGAGCCGTTTTTGGAGAGCTTCCATGTGTGTTTGACTTCAGTTTATGGGCGTCTTCAGTTGGAATTCAACATCCCACACATTTTATCCGTTTAGAATTTTCTACAGCACCACAAAGATATAGAATTGCACCCTTTCTCAAGTCTAGATGGGGTGGATTGGCATCCAGGTATCATTTTATGTCTGTGGCCAATGGTTTGGAATTGGGAATGAGGCTTTGCTTCTGATTGATCATAGGCAAATCAAATGTCACCTGGCTCGGAGTGGTGTGCGGCTCAAGTACTGAATTTGGCAAGGAGATTCTGCTGCTGTCGGTGGAATGTGTGTGCGTGTGTGGATAAGAAGGGAAATGGAAAACGAAACGAACGACACTTGAAAGAAATAATGAAGGTTATTGAAATTGAGTGTAATACATCTTGCATATTGAGCCTCGCTACTTGTTAAATTGACAGGCCCTAACCAGAAAGAATTTGCCTGATGGATGATTTGGGGCCTTCTAATGGCTACAAGCACTTGAAAAATGAAAACATCGACCCATCCGCTCCTCAAGTTTTCCATAGTCTTAATGAGAACGAGTGGTAAGGAAAGAGAGAAATAGGTGGAGGGGGGAAATTAAAAACTAAAACTCTGGCAGCTAAGCTATCTCGGGCAGCTAGGCTAACTCTGGCAGCTAGGCTAACTCTGGCAGCTAGGCTAACTCTGGCAGCTAGGTTACATGTGTGTTTCAGTTAAACTTGAAATGTTGGACACGTCTCCCAGTGGTATAATATAATAACACACGTTTGGGGAAGGTGTATTTTTCTGAACCTTACCTCTTTATCCCACCAATTCAGATCGAAAATATGAAAAATGCACCTTCCCCAAACGTGTGTTATTATATTATACCACTGGGAGACCTGTATGGTTTTCGGTACTTGTATATATTGTCTCAAATGTCCATTTGAACACCAAAATTGCAACAAAAAAAACAATCCAGTGATTTCTATTGACTTGATGGTAGCTTTGGGCATATAGGCTAAAAACCAGATAAGGGAGAGGGAATTATTGGAAGGATATGACCCTTAAGTCTGATTAGAAATACACCATACCAGCTTTTTTTGTCTTTTAAAATACATTTAGAAGTGACATTCCTAAAATGGAAAACGTTGTCTATGCATAACCATATGGGAATTAGTTTTACAGCCCACTGCTAGTTCCGTTCCCACAAAAAGTGTGATCAAACAATGGTTCCAAATCCCCTGGAATTGACTGTGTTGGTTTTGCTGAACATTTTTCTCTGTGTGCTCACGGTGGTTTTAATCTAGATGTCAAACATCTTGATAAAGCTGGGGGGTGTCCTTGACTGATCACAGCTTTACAGAGGTTGTCTAGTGTGGAACATCTCACACATTTGACAGAAACATATCCTACAGTAGATTATGTTTTACACCTTGTAATAGTCCTGGGCCTATATTTGCTTTGAGATGTCCTTCTAGAATATTCTACAGTGTGTTTTAAGATATTATTATAGACCTAGGCTTATTCATTTTGGTATATCCCATTCTGTGGCCTTTACTTAATGCCATTCCCTGTAGAATGAGTGCCTGGCTGTTCTTATTGCCACATGTATCTTCCAGTTGATTGGCTCGGAGCAGAGGAGGGATCAGTTGATTGGCTCGGAGCAGCAGTGAACAGATTGAGTGAGTGTGAAAGGCGTAATGGAGGTTATGGAGAGATAGGCGATATGAGAGAGAGAAAGAGAGAGCTAGGGAGAGGGTGTTGAGAGACAGAGAAAGAGAGAACGAGAGAGGGAAAGTAGAGCTCCCGACCGACATGTGAGGAGGCCAGGCTGAATGTCACACGTCTCGCCCCTCTGTCTCGCCCACCTCTCAACCCGGCTGCACACATGACATGCTGCGTTCGTGCCTCCCTGTTAATTAATCTGTACTATCTCTGAGCAGAGCCCGGCACCACAGTCTGTTCTCTCTCTACACAGCTCTCTATGTCTTTATTTATCTCTCTCAATCTCTCTTGCTCCCTTTGTCTCTTGTGCCATCTTTCTATTTCTCTCTCTCCATCTATACCCCCCCTCCCCCCTTCCTGCCTTACCTGTCCACCTTCCCCTCTCGTCCCACTACTTTGGCTGAGGCCACTGTGAAAGCAGTAATGGCAGCTGCTGCATCATATCAGGTGTGTGCGTGTGTGTGTGTGTGTGTGTGTGTGTGTGTGTGTGTGTGTGTGTGTGTGTGTGTGTGTGTGTGTGTGTGTGTGTGTGTGTGTGTGTGTGTGTGTGCGCGTGTCTCTAAAGTGTGTGTTGTGTGTGGTGGTGTGTATTGCCTACCTACCAGAGTCTAGTTTTTGTCTTCCCAAATTACCCCTGGTAGAGGTGTCATGGCAGCTTCCTGTACGGCCATTATCCCAGCATGCTCTCAATTACCTGCTCCAAAGTATGCTCCACACACACACTTTTCCCTACTCAAAATCATGCCAAGAGAGGGTGATGACCGTATACCATTTGTCCCCCCCCCCGGCAGGCATCAGGCGGAGAGAGAGAGAGAAGAGGAAGTACAAGCTGCATCACGGTGGCTAATGGTCGCTCCCACTCTGGTCGCTACCGGCTGAGCGAACGGAAGTGAAGGACAATGGTTTTTGATTTTATTATTGGCCACAGATTTGCATTCTCCCACAAAGTGTATTCCAATGCAATTAAGACTGCGACATGGAGGTGGTGCTGCAGGCTAGGTCAAGTGGTGTGTGTGTCTGACTCGTGTGTGTGTGTGTGTGTGTGTGTGTGTACCTCAGTGATGTGGTGTCCACCTGTCCAGCGTCGCCTGCTGCTCAGAGACAGTTTGACTTTGGTCTCCTCTACAAGGGTACAGTAGGGGATTGGCTGTCAACTGTCAATATCTTCTGGTCTACTTTCTTCTAAAACTGTCTAGTCTGTGGATTTGGGCAAGAAAATGGTCATGTTTCATCATCTTTACATAGACAGGTTGTTGTTTTTTATACAGCATCACAGGGGTATTACCTCATACCTTATAGCTGTGACTGTGTGTGCATAGATACGTGTGTGTGTGTGTGTGTGTGTGTGTGTGTGTGTGTGTGTGTGTGTGTGTGTGTTTTGTCGCTGTGCCCCATTCTCTGAATGTCGCTGGAGCTGGTAGCCTGCCTTGGCCTGTATGACTTCAGTGGGGTGGAAACATGGGGATGCTCTCTGCTCTCTCACAGAGGAGTGCCTTGTGGCTCGGTAGCTTTCAACACACCCACACACCGTCCCTCTCACTCGTGTGGCTCGGTAGCTTTCAACACCATTTCATCATTAAGTGTCTCTTCCTCTGGGTACAAGCATCTCGTCACTCTCTAGTCTCTCCAGACCTTCTTGGCTCACACATGGATTCCTCTTCTCTCTTCTCTTCTCTTCCCAGGCCTCATTGACTGCATCCCAAATGTCATCCTATCCCCTACATAGTGCACTACTTTTGGCCCTAAAGGCTCTGGTCAAAAGTAGGTCTCACTGTTGACGTGGCGACAGCAGATGCATAAGCTACAGGTGCTTGTACTTTCCTTCTTTCATTCTCTCCTCTCTCTCTCTCTCTCTTTCTCTCTCCCTCTATCACTCCTCTATATCTCTATCTATCCTCTATCTACCCTTCTATATATCATTCTATCTCTCCTCTTTCTCTCCTCTATCTCTCCTCTTTCTCTCTTATATCTCTCCTCTCTCTCTATCTCTCTCCTCTCTCTCTATCTCTATCTCGCCCTCTCTATCTATCTCTCTCCTCTCTCTCTCCATCTCACCCTCTCTCTCTATCTCACTCTCTTTCTATTTCTCTATCTCTCTCCCTCTCTCTCTCTCTCTCTCTCTCTCTCTCTCTCTCTCTATCTCTCTCTACCTCTCTCTATCTCTCCCTCTCTCTCTCTCTCTCTATCTCTCCCTCTCTCTCTCCTCTCTCTCTATCTCTCCTCTCTCTCTATCTCTCCTCTCTCTCTCTCTCTCTATCTCGCCCTCTCTTTCTCCTCTCTCTCTCTATCTCTCCTCTCTCTCTTCTCTCTCTCTCTCTCGATCTCGCCCTCTCTCTCTCCTCTCTTCCTCTCTCTCTCCTCTCTCTCTCCCTCCTGGGTATTTCTGGAGAAAAAGAGAAAGTAAATAACCCCTGTTGACTTTTCCTAAGTGTCCAAACCTGTCACTAATTCCACAGAAGAGTGTATGATTATTGTCATTTCCTTCTACAGTTCTAAATGACCCATAAATGAAATGTTACCACCCATGGTGAGGGAGAGGGGAGAGGAAGACAAGATTTTAGTGATGTCTTTAAAGTGGAAAGTTACTCCTGTAAAATGTTCAGATATAGCCTGATTTAAACACTGCAGTAATCAGTATAAATTGTTAAAATAATAATAATGGCATTTTGCTTTTCCAAGGTATTTCCTGTACTTGTTGTGGTTTGAACTGCCCCTGAGGCCAGTCACATTTTTTCTGTGACTTAAATTGATCTGGTTCATTATTTCTGATAATTCTACTACTTTGAATAAGTGGAAGAGAATGAATTGTTTTTATTTATTTAAGTGGCCCTGCCTCTAGGTACATTTGAACTAAGGGTTATTACAGCCCTTCTGTAAATACAGGTGTTAGTTTGTTCTAACCCAGACCTTCACATGAAGTTTCCCTCAATATTATATGTCCTACTTCCTGCTCTTTGTTTGCCTTCCCTCTCAATGACCTTTTGATTGGAGACCGTAACGTTGGGTAGCAACCAAACCCACCGTGCAGATGATGTATGTTGTTGTCTCTTGTACCGTGAAACAGTCCCACGGCGCTTTAAAATAGTGTTGACATCCACATTTTTTGGTTTGTTTTGGCTTGTGTTTTTTCAACCCTGTGTCCCATGTGGGAGCACTGACATTTCAAGCAAAAAAAGCCGCAGAACACTTGAGCTCCCAGCGTTGGCAATTACGGGAGTGGCTGTCACATCCGACACACACACACACACACACACACACACACACTTCTCATCCATATCCGTTTAGCTTAGTTTCTACTCTCGCTCCTTTCTAAATAGTTGACTAATCCTCTGTTTATGTCATCCACATATGTTCATCTCTCCTCTGCTTAGTGTCCTCCACTTCTAAACACATTAGTCTCTTTAAACACATTAGCCATGTGCATTAAACACTTTACTCATGTAGCCTTACTCAAATCCATTTTACTTAGTGGACACACTTACTACTACTTACAGGCTCACTTGCCATCTGCACATCCCATGTACCACCCATTGGTACATCATCATTCACCTGCATCTTTGGCTCTGGACGCTGTTATGTCATCTGCATTCTGGGTGACAGAGTGTCCCTCATCTGAAGTGAGTTTACAGTAAGCAGCCGGGCTCCACCACTCCGGATCTCACTTTCTGCTTACACACACAGGGAGGTCAAGTGGGTGTTTTCCTCCTCCCTCTCTTCTCCTCGCTGCCTTTTCGGATCCCTCACTGTCCCTACTCTGCCAAGCCTCTCCAAATGGATGTGCTCCATTATCAAAATTCAATTTCTACTCCTATCGCCGGGCGAACGTGCGCACTCACACACACACACACACACACACACACACACACACACACACACACACACACACACACACACACACACACACACACACACACACACACACACACACACACACACACACACACACTAACAGTAGTAGGCATTAGATGAATCCCAGCCCTTCTCCCCGCTCACCTCATCAGCATCTGTTGTGGGAGAGCAAACAGCCGTAATTGTGTTAAGAGAGGAACGACCAGTGCATGACAAACGAGCGAAGGAGAGCTCCCACAGAGCAGAGCCCAGAGGCGCGACGTTGCGCCAGCAGGCTAACTTTGGCACCTTGAGGCAGACACTAGTGCAGGCAGGCGGCCACAAAAACATCACTCTGCACATTACCTCATCGTAACCCTACCGTTTATGATTGATTACCTTATGAGGAAAACGGATGATTGATTCTGCCCCAGGCTTTCTGTTTTAGTCATAAGTATTCTCCAGGTGGTTTAAGGCCCCAATGTTGGGTTCTGAAACTCAGTTCCTTTGAAGAATCGCCATTTTTACGCTACCATCTTTCTTTCTCTTGAGATCATCAGATCACAGTGTAATAGCTGTCTCCCACCACCGCCTCCCCAAAAAACTCCCAAAGTTTCTTTCCTTCATTCCTTCACAGAGGTGGGAGGCAGGCAGGCCCAAGGGCGTCGTATAGGCCTATCATACCGTAGAAAAGTGTAGGAGAGAGTACAGAATTTGCATCCCAAATGGCACCCTATTCCCTATTTAGTGCACTGGTAGTGCACTTTGGAGGGAATAGGATGCCATTTGGGACATATCCGGAGTATCCACTCATTGAGTGTTAATCTTCTCTCTGCCTATGATTTCATGTTGGATTCACTGGTCTCCCAGGTATTTATTCAAGGGTATTTATCCTATAATGCTGTAGAGTAATGGTCCTGCTTTCACCCTAATTTAATTTGAGGACATCCAATAAATGCCTTAGCCTGAAATATCCTCTTTTAAACACTCGGGGGGCAGTCTCTCTCTCTCTTTCTCTCCATCCACTCATCCACCCATCCCTCCTCCAGGAGTTTAGTAAAATGATGACACTTCTCAGAATTAGCTGTGACCCTTGACCTCAAACGTTATTAAACAAATCAGGAAGAGGGCAACTAGTGGGTGGACGGCCCTCCTCTCTAACAGGTCCTGTGTGAGAACAGCGTCCTTGAGACCCGCCTTTACATTTAATTGGGTTTCCGTCTCACGTTACTTCAACGTTCGCCAAGTTCCACACGCAAACATGTTTGCAGTTAAGAGCTGTTTTGATAGCTGGGTTTGTCACTAGCTGTCTTGCCTGTGTATTTAGAAAAGAACATTCCTGTTATCCTGCCTAGCGTGTCAGCGAGCGCCGAGGCTCCAAAAGGCTCATACATCTCAGGTGTCCTGTCCGCCTCTGAGATAGATGCACATCTCAATATGACACCTGGAGAGTGTCTGTGTCTGTGTGTGTGTCTGTGTGTGTGTCTGTGTGTGTGTGTGTGTGTGTCTGTGTGTCTGTGTGTGTGTGTCTGTGTGTGTGTGTGTGTGTCTGTGTGTGTGTCTGTGTGTGTGTGTGTGTGTGTGTGTGTGTGTGTGTGTGTGTGTGTGTCTGTGTGTGTGTGTGTGTGTGTGTGTGTGTGTGTGTCTGTGTGTCTGTGTCTGTGTGTGTGTGTGTGTGTGTGTGTGTGTGTGTGTGTGTGTGTGTGTGTGTGTCTGTGTGTGTGTCTGTGTGTGTGTGTGTGTGTGTGTGTGTGTGTGGTAATGAAGGAGCGGGTGTTATTTGCCACTTGACTGAAGGGAACAGCGAAGAAAAAACCTCCAGAGAACATTGTTTATCATACCTTCCATTCCTGCAGCTCTCAGCTAAATCCACCCATCTCTTTGGAAAAATAAGTTAGAAAGCAGAGGAAGCTTTCATGATGAGGACCGCTTACCAAATGGCACCCTACTCCCTGCATAGTGCACTACTGTCTACCAAAGCCCTGGTCAAAAGAAGTGCACTATGTAGGGAATAGGGTGTCATTTAGGACATTGCAGCAGAACTTTAGGAGCTGAACTTTATATCCCCTATTGATGGGGATTTGGAAAAGGATCGTCAATCATCCCTTCCCTTTTCTCTGATACTGGGGCTTCACAGACCTGGTCGGTCGGGAGAGAGGGGGACCTTTTAGCCCTGTAGAGGGACCCTCATCTCCTTTAGCTGTATAGCTCTGTAGTCACAAGGAAGATAAAAAGCCCCCCTCTTAAATCTGTCCCATCTCCCATCATGCAGCGTTGATGGAGACCATCAGACAAGCTGACCAGATGGTATCTCCCTATCTATCACTGTTGAGTAGGAAAAACAGAGTGAAAAATGTGCCACTTTGAAGTTTGATTTTTCCCTCGTTATTCCGCCATCATTTCAACGTTTGTTGTTTTATTTAGGCGAGTTTGAAGTTTGAAAGTTGGTGTTTGCTCGGTAGGAGAGAAACTCACACCCCACCGCTCTGCATGCGTTTTAATTGGACCGGCCCACCCAGGGCTACAACTTCTGTTTCATATCTGACAGGAGGAGCTTACTTTTACTTTCACAGCCACACACACACACACACACACACAGACGCGTGCACACACGCACACACAGACACAGGCACACACACAGATGCGCTGCGGTCCCACACAGGGCCTGAGCCGTGAGTTACTGTAAACTCTCAAACTTTGTCATGCGTTTCAATACACATCTTCTGCAGCTACACATCTTCTGCATCTTCAGCTGGCGCAGAAAACAGCTCATGAAACATGCAGCATCGCCAGTCACCACTTTCCCTAAAAAAGAGAGAGATCGGGCTGCCCCTGCTGAGTTGTGAAGGGAACTTGTTTTCACGTTGGTAGTTTGCAGCGAGTTTATGAATGACATTCTCTATGAAATGTCCGCGTTGGCATTCTGTTGCTCTTTCAGAGGGCTTTTAGATGACTTTAGGTTCTCTCTATCTCGTCTCTTTTCACCAATAGTCCCACTTGAGCAGTAACTCAGAGTGGCAACAAGCGCCATCACTTTCCACTGCTGACGTATAGGCTTCTCTGCATCATGACAGTTACATCCTCGTCATATTCTTGGAGCCCAACTCTAATCTACTCCGACTATACTTGTTCCCCCTCACACACGTACTGTAGCTTACGATCTTATGAAAACAAGATCTGACTGTAGAGCTGCAATCTCCAATCTTCCCTGGATTAAGGCAGGCAATTAAAGGCTCTAATTGCACACTGTTGCTCGTTTAAAACCCTCGTTATTATCATAATTGCCTCTGGAGCCGACCCAAGTCAAGGCTGTGCTGCGTTGCCTGGCTCTACGTAGCTGTTGCATTTAGTGTGGAAGGAAGCAAGCGGCGGAGGGGGAAGGTTTAGAGTGTTACACACCCCCGCGGATCGGTCTCTACTGGGAGCCTAGCAGCTGTGCTGAGAAGGGAAGCAAACGAGGCAAAATGGCAGTCAAGGGAGGGCGGTGAGGAGAGAGGGACAGGCTGAGGGATAGAGAAGAGAAGGAAGAGAGGGACAGGCTGAGGGATAGAGAAGAGAAGGAAGAGAGGGACAGGCTGAGGGATAGAGAAGAGAAGGAAGAGAGGGACAGGCTGAGGGATAGAGAAGAGAAGGAAGAGAGGGACAGGCTGAGGGATAGAGAAGAGAAGGAAGAGAGGGACAGGCTGAGGGATAGAGAAGAGAAGGAAGAGAGGGACAGGCTGAGGGATAGAGAAGAGAAGGAAGAGAGGGACAGGCTGGGGGATAGAAGAGAAGGAAGAGAGGGACAGGCTGAGGGATAGAGAAGAGAAGGAAGAGAGGGACAGGCTGAGGGATAGAGAAGAGAAGGAATAGATGGACAGGCGGAGGGATAGAGAAGAGAAGGAAGAGAGGGACAGGCTGAGGGATAGAGAGAAGAAGGAAGAGAGGGACAGGCTGAGGGATAGAGAAGAGAAGGAAGAGAGGGACAGGCTGAGGGATAGAGAAGAGAAGGAAGAGAGGGACAGGCTGAGGGATAGAGAAGAGAAGGAAGAGAGGGACAGGCTGAGGGATAGAGAAGAGAAGGAAGAGAGGGACAGGCTGAGGGATAGAGAAGAGAAGGAAGAGAGGGACAGGCTGAGGGATAGAGAAGAGAAGGAAGAGAGGGACAGGCTGAGGGATAGAGAGAGAAGGAAGAGAGGGACAGGCTGAGGGATAGAGAAGAGAAGGAAGAGAGGGACAGGCTGAGGGATAGAGAAGAGAAGGAAGAGAGGGACAGGCTGAGGGATAGAGAAGAGAAGGAAGAGAGGGACAGGCTGAGGGATAGAGAAGAGAAGGAAGAGAGGGACAGGCTGAGGGATAGAGAAGAGAAGGAATAGATGGACAGGCGGAGGGATAGAGAAGAGAAGGAAGAGAGGGACAGGCTGAGGGATAGAGAAGAGAAGGAAGAGAGGGACAGGCTGAGGGATAGAGAAGAGAAGGAAGAGAGGGACAGGCTGAGGGATAGAGAAGAGAAGGAAGAGAGGGACAGGCTGAGGGATAGAGAGAAGAAGGAAGAGAGGGACAGGCTGAGGGATAGAGAAGAGAAGGAAGAGAGGGACAGGCTGAGGGATAGAGAGAAGAAGGAAGAGAGGGACAGGCTGAGGGATAGAAGAGAAGGAAGAGAGGGACAGGCTGAGGGATAGAGAAGAGAAGGAAGAGAGGGACAGGCTGAGGGATAGAGAAAGAAGGAAGAGAGGGACAGGCTGAGGGATAGAGAAGAGAAGGAAGAGAGGGACAGGCTGAGGGATAGAGAGAAGAAGGAAGAGAGGGACAGGCTGAGGGATAGAGAAGAGAAGGAAGAGAGGGACAGGCTGAGGGATAGAGAGAAGAAGGAAGAGAGGGACAGGCTGAGGGATAGAGAGAAGAAGGAAGAGAGGGACAGGCTGAGGGATAGAGAAGAGAAGGAAGAGAGGGACAGGCTGAGGGATAGAGAGAAGAAGGAAGAGAGGGACAGGCTGAGGGATAGAGAAGAGAAGGAAGAGAGGGACAGGCTGAGGGATAGAGAAGAGAAGGAAGAGAGGGACAGGCTGAGGGATAGAGAAGAGAAGGAAGAGAGGGACAGGCTGAGGGATAGAGAAGAGAAGGAAGAGAGGGACAGGCTGAGGGATAGAGAAGAGAAGGAAGAGAGGGACAGGCTGAGGGATAGAGAAGAGAAGGAAGAGAGGGACAGGCTGAGGGATAGAGAAGAGAAGGAAGAGAGGGACAGGCTGAGGGATAGAGAAGAGAAGGAAGAGAGGGACAGGCTGAGGGATAGAGAAGAGAAGGAAGAGAGGGACAGGCTGAGGGATAGAGAAGAGAAGGAAGAGAGGGACAGGCTGAGGGATAGAGAAGAGAAGGAAGGGACAGAGGGACAGGGACAGGCTGAGGGATAGAGAAGAGAAGGAAGAGAGGGACAGGCTGAGGGATAGAGAAGAGAAGGAATAGATGGACAGGCGGAGGGATAGAGAAGAGAAGGAAGAGAGGGACAGGCTGAGGGATAGAGAAGAGAAGGAAGAGAGGGACAGGCTGAGGGATAGAGAAGAGAAGGAAGAGAGGACAGGCTGAGGGATAGAGAAGAGAAGGAAGAGAGGGACAGGCTGAGGGATAGAGAAGAGAAGGAAGAGAGGGACAGGCTGAGGGATAGAGAAGAGAAGGAAGAGAGGGACAGGCTGAGGGATAGAGAGAGAAGGAAGAGAGGGACAGGCTGAGGGATAGAGAAGAGAAGGAAGAGAGGGACAGGCTGAGGGATAGAGAAGAGAAGGAAGAGAGGGACAGGCTGAGGGATAGAGAAGAGAAGGAAGAGAGGGACAGGCTGAGGGATAGAGAAGAGAAGGAAGAGAGGGACAGGCTGAGGGATAGAGAGAAGAAGGAAGAGAGGGACAGGCTGAGGGATAGAGAGAGAAGGAAGAGAGGGACAGGCTGAGGGATAGAGAAGAGAAGGAAGAGAGGGACAGGCTGAGGGATAGAGAGAAGAAGGAAGAGAGGGACAGGCTGAGGGATAGAGAAGAGAAGGAAGAGAGGGACAGGCTGAGGGATAGAGAAGAGAAGGAAGAGAGGGACAGGCTGAGGGATAGAGAAGAGAAGGAAGAGAGGGACAGGCTGAGGGATAGAGAAGAGAAGGAAGAGAGGGACAGGCTGAGGGATAGAGAAGAGAAGGAAGAGAGGGACAGGCTGAGGGATAGAGAAGAGAAGGAAGAGAGGGACAGGCTGAGGGATAGAGAAGAGAAGGAAGAGAGGGACAGGCTGAGGGATAGAGAAGAGAAGGAAGAGAGGGACAGGCTGAGGGATAGAGAAGAGAAGGAAGAGAGGGACAGGCTGAGGGATAGAGAAGAGAAGGAAGAGAGGGACAGGCTGAGGGATAGAGAAGAGAAGGAAGAGAGGGACAGGCTGAGGGATAGAGAAGAGAAGGAAGAGAGGGACAGGCTGAGGGATAGAGAAGAGAAGGAAGAGAGGGACAGGCTGAGGGATAGAGAAGAGAAGGAAGAGAGGGACAGGCTGAGGGATAGAGAAGAGAAGGAAGAGAGGGACAGGCTGAGGGATAGAGAAGAGAAGGAAAAGAGGGATGGCTGAAGGAAGGAGTAGTGACTGAGTAGAATATGTAGAGCGAGAAAAAGAAAGCAAGAGAGTATTGAAAGTGAGAGAACACTATAGAGAAATGAATAGAAGTGCGTGCATATCTATGTGAGTGTGAGAAAGCGAGTGGAGGTTTGAATGAAGCTGAGAATAGGACTTGCTGACAGCTTTTATGTAATTTCATCTCACCATCTGGAGGAAAATAAAAGTCATTTGAAGTGGTCTGGAGAAATGAAAGTAGATCCGACCAAAGCGGCACTTCTAGGAACATTGATATTCTGGAATGTTGAGAGTGGAGTGGCCCAGCCGTGGAACACCCAGTATTCTAACGGCCGGCCCACTCAAAGCTGAGAGCCCCTTTGGGACGACACAAAAGATTCAACCTGTGTTGCAACAAGGTGATTAAAAAAAACTGTTCATCTTGTTGATTGTGTTCTCTATAGATATTTACCCAGACGAGATGTGGCGGCTTTACAGTGGTCTTTGTGCCTCTGCTTTGTCCTGGGAAAGGTGTTTACTTACACTGCTGTAAAAGTTGAAGTAAAAGTTGCCCTAACAGATCCAGAATCAGATTAACCTTCCCCATATCCTAACTGTAACCATTAGGGAAATGAAAATATAGCCTACCCAAGACCAAGGCTAAAGGCAACTTAATCCCTTCAATATTAGTGTAATTGCTTTCAATAGAAAATAAGTGAAATACATCACATTTGTAGCTTCTTCCCTAACAATATAGTCCTAGTGATGAGTGAGTTGCTTTGGCCCATTGTCCTTCCGTGGCCTCCAACTGCTCTTAAACGCTAGTAAAACCAAATGCATGCTTTTCAACCGTTCGCTGCCTGCACCCGCACGCCTGACCAGCATCACCACCCTGGATGGTTCCGACCTTGAATATGTGGACATCTATAAGTACCTAGGTGTCTGGCTAGACTGTAAACTCTCCTTCCAGACTCATATCAAACATCTCCAATCGAAAATCAAATCAAGAGTCGGCTTTCTATTCCGCAACAAAGCCTCCTTCACTCACGCCGCCAAACTTACCCTAGTAAAACTGACTATCCTACCGATCCTTGACTTTGGCGATGTCATCTACAAAATTGCTTCCAACACTCTACTCAGCAAACTGGATGCAGTTTATCACAGTGCCATCCGTTTTGTCACTAAAGCACCTTATACCACCCACCACTGCGACTTGTATGCTCTAGTCGGCTGGCCCTCGCTACATATTCGTCGCCAGACCCACTGGCTCCAGGTCATCTACAAGTCCATGCTAGGTAAAGCTCCGCCTTATCTCAGTTCACTGGTCACGATGGCAACACCCATCCGTAGCATGCTCTCCAGCAGGTGTATCTCACTGATCATCCCTAAAGCCAACACCTCATTTGGCCGCCTTTCGTTCCAGTACTCTGCTGCCTGTGGACTGGAACGAATTGCAAAAATCGCTGAAGTTGGAGACTTTTATCTCCCTCACCAACTTCAAACATCTGCTATCTGAGCAGCTAACCGATCGCTGCAGCTGTACATAGTCTATTGGTAAATAGCCCACCCATTTTCACCTACCTCATCCCCATACTGTTTTTATTTATTTACTTTTCTGCTCTTTTGCACACCAATATCTCTAACTCTGTGTTGTCTGTTCACACTGCTATGCTTTATCTTGGCCAGGTCGCAGTTGCAAATGAGAACTTGTTCTCAACTAGCCTACCTGGTTAAATAAAGGTGAAATAAAAAAATAAATAAAAAATATGAGGAGAGTAATTAAGCAATAAGGTCCGAGAGCGTGTGGTATATGGCCATTATACCACGGCTGAGGGCTGTTCTTAGACACGAGATGATGCACGGAGTGCCTGGATACAGCCCTTAGCTGTGATATATTGGTCATATACCACAAACCCCGGAGGTGCCTTACTGCTATTATAAACTGGTTACCATCATAAATAGAACAGTAAACAAGTATTTTTGCATCATATATTGTCTGATATCCATACAGCTGAAATGCTGTTTCAGCCAATCAGTATCCAGTACCCAAGCTACCTGGTTTATAATTACAGAACTAATCAGACCTCGTTGTTGAAAATAACTGCTTTTTTAAATTACTGGTGTCGTGGACTGTAATTGTGAAAACAGAAACGTAGCACGCCATACAGTACACACACACACACACACACACACACACACACACACACACACACACACACACACACAGTTCAAAGAGCCTCCTAATGAGATGCAAAGTAATTAATAGCAAAAAAATCTCATTGGAATATTGTTTTGTAATTATAATACCGTTAATCAGCCGCAGTTAACGAACGTCGGACCCGCTAATTGATGACTAGGATGCTCTTTGTCGTGCAAACGGAATGGGTAGCTAGAAGTATGCCTATATTTCATCTGGGTCGAAGATGGGCCTCATGTCAAGATCACCTTTAGTGAGTTAGCACCCTAATCACAGAGCCATTAGGATAGAATGACTGTCGCCCCTCTGCCATAGTCCTCTTATGGTAAGGATATCCCCAATGGAGTGGCACCCTGATTATTTGTGGGCTTATTTAGCCAGCCCTACTGTTGATTGGACTTTGGCCCATTGTCACATGGGTACTTGTCTGTTGCACGTGAAAATTGGGATTTTGCAGAAGTCGAGTCACAATACCTCTTCAAATATGTGAATTCAGAACATATTCCTCTCCCTGTCTAGTCATGTCTGTTAATCTTCCTCCCTCTTTTTGGATTAAGTGAGGACCGCCAGCCCCCTCTTCCCCTCTCCTCCCTCTAGTTGCCCTTCCCCTTGCCCGGTCTGTAGCTCTCTAACCCCCGTTGGCACCGTGTGGGAGGGTGGCCCTGTGATGCCAGCCTTGCCTAATGGGAGCCCGGGTAGGAGACTGACGTGACAAACGACGGGGTTCTGTTCCTTAACGACGCTGCACCGCGGCACATCTCGCCCCAGAAGACCATAAACGGCCTGGTACTCCTGCGGCTTCCTGTCTCAATCCCTGGGATTAATTACCAGCACTATTTATAGTGGGGGGGGGGGTAAATGAAAGACTTTAAAAGACTGGGGAAGAGAGAGATGGGGGACTATAAATGAGAGAGAGAGAGATGGGGACCTATAAATGCTGGAGAGAGAGATCTCCATGGGAGGAATCCTGCATTAAGAGCATTTAGGAGAAATGGGTATTGCTGTAGGCTAAAGGACTGAAGGAAAGATACCTAGTCAGCTGTACAACTGAAATTCATCTCCCACATTAACCCTGAATCAGAGAGGTGCAGGGGGCTGCCTTAATCATCATCAGCACCAAGGGAACAGTGGGTTAACTGCCTTGCTCAGGGGTAGAACAAGTGATTTTTACCTTGTCAGCTCGGGGATTCGATCCAGAAACCTTTTGGTTACAGACCCAACGCTCCTACCCACCAGGCTACCTGCTCTTTCCATGACATAGACTGACCAGGTGAACACTATGATCCCTTATTGATGTCACCTGTTTGACCGGTTTGTGTGTCAAGAACTGCAACGCTACTGAGTTTTTCACGTTTCAACCGTTTCCCGTGTGTATCAAGAACAGGAGGACCTCAGTCCTGAAGGCCTGCATTTCTAGAGGCCTGAGTTGTGTACTGTGAGCTGTTTTTGGGTTTGGTACTCTGATGAAATCTATTCCTCCATCTTGGAGAGACAATGATTAACCAGCCTCTAATCCACTCTTGGTCCTCCCCTTTCCGTTCCCTCTCTATTCCACCATTGTTTCACCCCTGTGGAACGGTGAATTCTGAAGAGCGGAGGAAAGGAACTCCTTGACGATATGAGAAGTGGAGAAGCGGAGCCACTCTGAGCCTTTCACTGTGGAGGATGAGAAGGACTCTCTGGAGGGGCCCAGCCTGGGGGCAGTAGAGTGACCTGTCTGCTCTGCAGCCTGTTTTGGTTCTAGAATGACCCTCCATTGTTTGGAACTCCTCTTTGTTCTCTGCTCTGAGTGTGGGAGGGAGGTTAGCGTTTTGGCTTGGGAATATTGGGCTCTGGGGTTCCATTGGCTTTCTCTGTGATGTGACTGAGCTCTCCACTCGTGAACTGAGAAATACACTCAGAGATGCAGGGGCCCCATTGCACTCTTATCTCCCCCTCCCCACCTCTCTTTCTCTCCCGCTCTCTCCTCCTTACCCCCATCTCTCTCTGTCCCTCTCTCTGTGCCTCTCTCTCTCTCTCTCTCTGTCCCTCCCTATGTCTGTCCCTCTCTCCTGAGCTCTCGTTTGTGAGTCCCAGATTGTTGATAAGTGCTCTCTCTTTGCCTGCTAAGCCCATCTTTGGTTCCCAGAGTGGGCTGTTTTCTACTGTGTGGTGGGAGGCCTGGGCCCCTTTCACTCCTTCATATTGTTGCATCCTAAATGGTACCCTATTCCCTATATAGTGCACTACTTTTGACCAGGGATAGGGCTCTGGTAAAAAGTAGTGCACTAAATAGGGAATAGGGTGCCATTTGGGACCCATGGTTGATCCTTTCCCCTGGTGGTCCTTGGGTAGCCAGGTGTCTGGGATTGTCTCCAGCTCTCTCGTTGGGCTGTACTAACAAGCTCCCTAAGCCCAGAAGAGAAGAAAGCTCTCTCTCTCTGGTTTCTCCCCACTCTCAGCCTATTTCTCATTTCCATAATGGTTGTTTCATTAGGGTCCACCCCCGGAGCACACAGCATGCTAGGAGTTCTGGAAGTGGAAAACCTCTTCGATAGGTTAACGACCACTGAGAACAATGTTTTCTCAAAAGCCCTTTTTTGGGCGTTGTTGTCGGTTGGTCCTGGTAATTTGAATTTACATCTGAAGTTTTGTTCTCAGTCCAGACCCTGGGAAACTTGGCCGTTTTATGGGCTTTTTACCGGCGCTTTACCTTTGATCCTTTCTTGTTAGTTAACGATCAGAGCGTGGGTTTTGGGTCTGGCCGTAAAGTATAATGGGGAGAGTTGTCGTTGTGAACACTTTTCACGAGGAAGCTCGACGTCGACGGACAACACACATTTGTTCTGAGATCCATTAAAAAAACTGAAGAAACAAATTGTTTGGCGTGGTGGTGCGATTCGGGGGGGGGAATCACTAATGGCGTCACTGTTATTGCCTCAAATATCAATCAGTTTCTGTTTACTGAAATGGATGATTTTCAGAACAAAAGTAGCAGCTATCCATCGACCATTATCCCTAATGTGAAGTTGCCAGTAGACATTGTCTCCATGCCAAATGGCACCCTATTCCCTATGTACAGTAGTGCACTACTTTTGACCAGAGCTCATATGACCATTTGGGACACAGCCACTTTGTCAGACAGCAGGACACTCTTGTTTCTCAAGATGGCATCCAAGAGAATGAATTAGCCCCTAATGGGTTATGTCATTTAATGCAAATGACTTTTTACTCCACAAAGGATCGCGTAGATCGTTTTCCCCTCATCTCTCCATTGGATGGCTTAACGCTTGGTGTCATTTGCCCTCTCGTTGACACCATTACCGTTTGCCTTCTCCGATATTCTAGTGTCAGATTTCTCTCTCTTTTTTTCAACCTCGTTGTTCTTTGCGGTGTGCAGCATTGTGAATGTGTCAGATGAAGCCATCTATGTCAAGATGTTTATCTTACCGGCGGATCCCCGGGCCGCTCTGCCTTGCTTCCTTGTTTCTCCTACCAGTCACCCTGTCGACTTTCTCCATTACCAATGCCGCCAGCGAGTGGAATGACTTTGATACAGTTTTGTTTTGTTTCTTCCCCCACCACCGCCCCACCCCACCCCAAGCCACCCTCCCTGACGTACCTACTGTACACATCGCTGGGAACATGCCCCGCAATGACTGTCCCAATCGACATTGGCTGCACTCCCTGTCGTTCCACCGTTGCGTTGAGTGTTATCCAATCTCCAGAAGCAGTGGTCTCACACTGCCATCCTGATGACTTTGTTTGGAGGCAAATGATACCTTTGTGTCTCGCTGCTTTCTTCATCTCTTATCAGCCCGTGTGACACATCTCAAGCAGCCTGATACAAAAGAGAGGGGACATAACCTTGTGGTTGTGCTTTTTAAAATATTGTTTATACCCATGGCTCTTTGAATTCACCACGACTGAAGTGTTTCAAAGTCACGTCGGTCTTTGTGACTTGCGCAAATCGAACACGCAAATTACTCAAATGAGACATGACGAGTATAAACACACACGGTGAGATTGTTGTTCGTGTCGTTCTGTGGGGCTGGTTCAGAGAGGGATATATCTCTATCAGGACCTACTGGGTTGTGTTCAGTAGAGTGTAAACACAGGGAAACAGGGATTGTACTTCCTCATCTTGTCGATGGACAAGACATTGTCGTTTTCCCGTTTCAAAACATTTTGGTACAGCCCTACTGAATACAACCACAGTTGGAGAGGCCCCCTCTCTTTCCCATGGTGGAGCTGGTAGTGAGAGCAGAGCAGCCTGGGATGCCATTTGTCAGTTGTTGAGGGTCTCAGATGAAACATGACAAATGGCAGGTTTTTAGGACTTCATTGCATATGCGACAACGGCCTGCCAAAATCACGCTCGCAGTTGTAGTTTTATTGTGGGCCTCAGTTCCTTCTTTTTTTTACACCATTTTTCCTCTTGGCTTGGTTTGGTCCCTTTGATCTAATGACAGAAGAGTTTGATGGACTCTTGGAATGTTGTTCCTCTTTTCCCTCCAAATGGGGTTAATAGAGGGCTCAAAAGTAGAAAAGAATCAGCAAACGATTGATGCTGTGTGTTCTAGCGAACCTGACCAAGGTGTTTACCCCTAGTAATCACTCACTGAAATGTTTCAGTTATTTCCTCTTTTTGTGACGCGATACCTGTCAAATATCACCTTTACCGACCTTACCCTTCGTTCCTCCTCTTCTGTTTGTCACCGGGCAACGCCATTAAACCCTAACCTCTCTGTTTCTCTCTGCGTACTATCCTCCACCCGAATACATCATCATACAGATGGAACTCAGTTAATGTCATAATGCACTATGCTGCGTGCCTCCTCTCTGCCCAGGCTGTTCCAGATGACATCATCATACAGATGGAACTCAGTTAATGTCATAATGCACTATGCTGCGTGCCTCCTCTCTACCCAGGCTGTTCCAGATGACATCACCATACAGATGGAGCTCAGTTAATGTCATAATGCACTATGCTGCGTGCCTCCTCTCTGCCCAGGCTATTCCAGATGACATCACCATACAGATGGAACTCAGTTAATGTCATAATGCACTATGCTGCGTGCCTCCTCTCTGCCCAGGCTATTCCAGATGACATCACCATACAGATGGAACTCAGTTAATGTCATAATGCACTATGCTGCGTGCCTCCTCTCTGCCCAGGCTATTCTAGATGACATCACCATACAGATGGAACTCAGTTAATGTCATAATGCACTATGCTGCGTCATAATGCACTATGCTGTGCCTCCTCTCTGCCCAGGCTATTCTAGATGACATCACCATACAGATGGAACTCAGTTAATGTCATAATGCACTATGCTGCGTGCCTCCTCTCTGCCCAGGCTGTTCCAGATGACATCATCATACAGATGGAGCTCAGTTAATGTCATAATACACTATGCTGCGTGCCTCCTCTCTGCCCAGGCTGTTCCAGATGACATCATCATACAAATGGAACTCAGTTAATGTCATAATGCACTATGCTGCGTGCCTCCTCTCTGCCCAGGCTGTTCCAGATGACATCATCATACAGATGGAACTCAGTTAATGTCATAATGCACTATGCTGCGTGCCTCCTCTCTACCCAGGCTGTTCCATATGACATCACCATACAGATGGAACTCAGTTAATGTCATAATGCACTATGCTGCGTGCCTCCTCTCTGCCCAGGCTGTTCCAGATGACATCACCATACAGATGGAACTCAGTTAATGTCATAATGCACTATGCTGCGTGCCTCCTCTCTACCCAGGCTGTTCCAGATGACATCACCATACAGATGGAACTCAGTTAATGTCATAATGCACTATGCTGCGTGCCTCCTCTCTGCCCAGGCTATTCCAGATGACATCACCATACAGATGGAACTCAGTTAATGTCATAATGCACTATGCTGCGTGCCTCCTCTCTGCCCAGGCTGTTCCAGATGACATCACCATACAGATGGAACTCAGTTAATGTCATAATGCACTATGCTGCGTGCCTCCTCTCTGCCCAGGCTGTTCCAGATGACATCACCATACAGATGGAACTCAGTTAATGTCATAATGCACTATGCTGCGTGCCTCCTCTCTGCCCAGGCTGTTCCAGATGACATCACCATACAGATGGAACTCAGTTAATGTCATAATGCACTATGCTGCGTGCCTCCTCTCTGCCCAGGCTGTTCCCGCCGCCGCGTCGGTCCTGTAATATGATATAAAAGGCCTAATTGGTCTCTGCCGTTTTTAGTGTTGCTTCTCCTCTTTCCACTGGATGTCAGTTGACAAACTAGCCATTACATCTCCGAGGGCCTGAATTAGCAGCATGTTGAACGGCCCTAACACAATTGAATCCTTTAATGATACCCCAGAGTGCAATGTTCCAGTATAATGACTGGACATGCTTTATCTATTTACTATCGCAGAAACTCTCCAAATCAAACATCTATCTCTCTCTCTCTCTCTCTCTCTCTCTCTCTCTCTCTCTCGCTGTCTCTCTCTCTCTCTCTGTCTCTCTCTCTCTCTCTCTCTCTCTCTCTCTGTCTCTCTCTGTCTCTCTCTCTGTCTCTCTCTGTCTCTCTCTCTGTCTCTCTCTGTCTCTCTCTCTCTCTCTCGCTGTCTCTCTCTCTCTGTCTCTCTGTCTCTCTCTCTGTCTGTCTCTCTCTCTGTCTCTCTCTGTCTCTCTCTCTGTCTCTCTCTCTCTCTCCCTCTCTCTCTATGTCTCTCCCTCCCTCTCTCACTCTCTCACATGCTTTGTCTCATTCTTTTGTGAATATGGGTTCTGATTTGTATCTTTTTATGTCCACTTACGGTACTGACAGAGTACATTAGACTGGAGGGGGTCATACAAGAATACCATGCAAGCAATACCACTGCTACTCTCTCTCCCCCTCCTCTCTTGTGCTCTCTCCCTCTATCTCTCGTTCCATCCATTTTAGTGTTTTTAGCAGAGAGTACAGTATAGCAGACAGCTCCGGTCTTGCACAGCCGTTTTGTTTGTTATCAATTTAGCATGGACTCATTGTGACAGTTATCTGGGCTTTGTCTCCAGTTCTTCTCTGCAGTGAGCAATGCCTCTCTTGACAGCAAACATAATCTGTTGACTAAATGGTAACAAGTGATGGTGAGATTTAGTGTGTTGACTAAATGGTAACAAGTGATGGTGAGATTTAGTGTGTGTGTGTGTGTGTGTGTGTGTGTGTGTGTGTGTGTGTGCGTGCGTGTGCGTGCGTGCGTGCGTATGTGTGTGCGTGCGTGTGTGTGCGTGCGTGTGCACACACTGCTACACCAGGTTGTTCTAAACACTCCTGTATGTAAAACACCCAGTACTAGCAGAAAGGTCATTTCACTGTCGTCAAGCAGATCAGATCAGCCAGTCTGTTGCTATTACCTTCCACCACCATCTCAAATCAAGTTGTATTTGTCACATGTGCCGAATACAACAGGTGTGAACCTTACTGTGAAATGCTTACTTACATGCCCTTAACCAACAATGCAGTTCAAGAAATAGAGTTAAGAAAAGATTGACAAAAAAATGATATGAAAAGTATCACAATAAAATAACAGTTACGAGGCTATATGCAGGGGTACCGGTGCTGAGTCAATGTGCGGGGGCACCGGTTAGTCTCAGGAAATGGAATGTGTTTCCTGGGCTAAACCAGCCACCCTATGCTCCCTGTTCTATTCCAAATGCCCGTTAAGAATAGTATAGGAAGCAGGAATTCACAATTTTCTTTTTCTTTTTCCCGTTTGGATAGCCAGGGGCACAGTTCAGCACTCATCATCTACAAACAAAGCATTTATGTTTAGTGAGTCCGCCAGATCCAAGGCAGTAGGGATGACCGGGGATGTTCACTTCAGAAGTGCCTGAATTAGACAGTTTTCCATTCAAAATGTAAATAGTACTTTTGGGTGTCAGGGAAAATGTAAGGAGTACAGAGTACATCATTTTCTTCAGGAATGTAGTGGGGTAAAAGTAAAAGTGGTCAAAAATATCAATTGTAAAGTACGGATACACCAAAAAATGACTTAAGTCGTTTCTTAAAAGTATTTTTACTAAAGTACTTTACACCACTGGCAGTGACATAGTTAAAACAAAACTAAAACTGGAGCACATTTGAATATGGCTCGCTGATTGAATCTCTCTCTCTCTCTCTCTCTCTCTCTCTTTTAGTTTTTTAACAAGACTATAACGTCAAGCCCAGCTGCTGCAAGGCAAAGCGGAATTTTCTCAATATTCATTATAACAAACCTTGACGAAACCATAGCAGGGTGGTGAGTGTGTTTGTGTACGTGTGTGTGCGCATCTGAATGTGTGTAAGTAGCCGAGCGCCAGATGTACAGTAATGCATATGGTTGTCAGAACAGAAGTGGGTGGGCGTCAGGTTTCTCAAAGCGTCCAGAACCCCAGGGTCCTAGTCTCCTAATTGGCCCACGGTCCCTACGAGACGGCTGGTTGGCCCACGTTCCCAGGGAGACGTCTGTGGCCGTTGGCCCGATGTAGGGTCTCCAACAGCAGGGGCCTCAGCACTGATATCCTCCCCAATCATCCAGACCCACCGTCAGGCAGGCAGACAGGCAGATCCACCTAGATCCTAGATCAGACCCTCTGGCTCCTGACAGGCTCTCTGGCTCACCCTTACCGCTGTCTGTTTCTTCGCTTCCATATCAGTCTAAAGAGCCTGTCTCCACCCTGCCTCATCCCACAGATCACCCTTTCTCGAGACTCCTCTGCCCACGGATAAACCTTCAATACAAGGACATACCCGTTCAGTCCTGTCTCTTCTCTTTCTCCTGTTTCCACCCTGCCTCAACCCACAGATCACCCTTTCTCTAGACTCCTCTGCCCACGGATAAACCTTCAATACAAGGACATACCTGTTCAGTCCTGTCTCTTCTCTTTCTCCTGTTTCCATCCTGATTTCACACTCACTCGCTCATGGTCTTCTCTCTCTAGCAAGCCTCCTTAACTCCTGGATAAACCTTCATTTGTTTTGTTTTGTGTCTTCTCCTGTCTTTTTTCCCCCTCAGAGCACCTCTCCCCTAAAAGTGCCTTCAAATTCAAATGCGCTTTATTGGCACGAATGTGTACCATTCACTCTGTCAAGTCAATTCTCTCTGCCTTGTAGTATTCATAGATATTTCCTCTCTCTACCCTCTCTCGCCTTTTCAAACACTCCCAGAGATATACAGTAGAAACATTTCAAACTCTCTTCTTAACTTTGAGGTGTAACATCTTAACAGACAGAAGTGTGAGGGGAGAATACATTATAGAAGACAACATTGTTGAGTGAAAGGACATTGAAATAGATTTCCCCCCTCCCTTTTCTACTCCTTCCTTCCCCTCACAGTCAACTGCCGTCCGCCCAGCGGTTTCCCAGGTTACACAAACCTCTTGCTCCATTTAAGGAGTGAGTGAAAACCTTAGGCTGAGTTGGAAGGGGCCTGCCTTGCTGCCTTGTGCTACAGCTCAGCTCTCTACTAATTTCCCTGGACAGTACGTACAAGTCAGCCTGTCTCACTGTCTCTTTCACTCACTTTTTATCCTCCTCTCTTCCGTTGTCCGTCCTTGTCTCCTCTCTTCCTCTCTGTTTTTACCCCCTCTATCTCTCTCTCTCTCTTACTCCCCCCCTCCCCCTTCTCTCTCTGTTCCTCCAGTTATTGATTGCGCTGTAGACATGTTTCATTTAGGGTGTCCCATGCGGTGTTGGGGCACGTTGGGGAGCATCGGTGCGTGGATGCAGAGCCCCCAGTAACAACACATAGCCAGGCTGACATGTTGCTAACCCTCCCCTGGGAGGGGCAATCTGGAACAGCCCCCTGATCCCTCATTGATGCCTTCCTCCAATACAAGGCCTTAGGCAGGGGTTCATTATAGGGGACGTCTCACACACGCATGGGCAGGCACACACACACACACACACACGCACCATGGCCTGACCTACAAACAATACTGAATTGCTGCATGAAGCCAGGGGTTGAACTGAGCTCCCACATATCTACTGTGCTGTATGACTATGTCTCTGTGTGAATACAGTCTGTGTCTGTGTGAATACAGTAGGTGTCTGTGACTGTGACTACAATATGTGTATGTGACTATGTGAATACAATATGTGACTGTGACTGTGTGAATACTGTATGTGACTGTGTGAATACAGTATGTGTCTGTGTGAATACAGTAGGTGTCTGTGTCTGTGTGAATACAGTATGTGTCTGTGACTGTGTGACTACAGTAGGTGTCTGTGTCTGTGTGAATACAGTAGGTCTCTGTGTCTGTGTGAATACAGTATGTGTCTGTGACTGTGTGAATACAGTATGTGTCTGTGACTGTGTGAATGCAGTATGTGTCTGTGACTGTGTGAATACAGTATGTGTCTGTGTGAATACAGTATGTGTCTGTGTGAATACAGTATGTGTCTGTGTCTGTGTGAATACAGTAGGTGTCTGTGACTGTGTGAATACAGTAGGTTTCTGGGTCTGTATGAATACAGTATGTGTCTGTATCTGTGTGAATACAGTATGTGTCTGTGACTGTGTGAATACAGTAGGTGTCTATGTATGTGTGAATGCAGTAGGTGTCTGTGACTGTGTGAATACAGTAGGTGTCATTGACTGTGTGAATACAGTAGGAGTCTGTGTCGGTGTGAATACAGTAGGTGTCTGTGACTGTGTGAATACAGTAGGAGTCTGTGTCGGTGTGAATACAGTAGGTGTCTGTGACTGTGTAAATACAGTAGGTGTCTGTGTGAATACAGTAGGTGTCTGTGTGAATACAGTAGGTGTCTGTGTGAATACAGTAGGTGTCTGTATCTGTGTGAATACAGTAACGTAAACTCACGTAAACTCGTACATCGCCTTGGTCCATACAATTGACCTTATATTAGTGCCCCAAAACGTAATACTTCCAGATCAACTGTAAGGTCAATACCATTGTAAAGCACAATTTCTCCCCTTTCCAACAGAATCAATTACATGACCCCCACGCTGCCCGTTTCTGCATAATTCAAGAAGACAATGAGCCCCGTCGGGTCTTTTTAAAAATGGCAGGTGGGGAAGCAAAACTAATGTGTGATAGTGAGAAGGAGAGATGTGTGGGAAAATTGCTTTTTTTTCACTCGACCTGTCCAACTTATCACCTTATCGCCTTCTAAAATGTAAATAAAACACTATAAAGAGTTTATATAATGTGTCATTACATACCTATTTGAAGGTTTGTGTCGAATTTGAATGGGGTTTTTAGGGCGGTTCTAAAGTGATCTTAGAAGTAAACAGCGGCTTTGAGAATGATGATTGCATGCAATGAAGACGCAAAAAATGACTAGGTATCCCCCCCTTACCCCCATCACTGTCCATTTCTTGTTTTTAAAGGATGAGAGAAGTGCTACACCTGGTGGAGAGAGATTGTAAGAGAGAAATAGTTGATGCGTGCTGTACGTTATGACATGACACATCACGATGTAACGGAGGGTCCGTTTTTTCAACTTTTCTCAAATGCTATAGAGCCATTACCATTTCGATCAACGCTTGAATAGAAACCTAGTTCACATCCCCGATTCTGAAGGCAACACAGTCCCTACAGTCCCATTAGTTTTCTTTGTAGCCTCGTTTGAATGTTGCGGTTGCGCACATTTGTACGGAATGGGGTGAGTTTACGTTAGGTGTCTGTGACTGTGTGAACACAGTAGGTGTCTGTGACTGTGTGAACACAGTAGGTGTCTGCGACTGTGTGAACACAGTAGGTGTCTGTGACTGTGTGAACACAGTAGGTGTCTGTGACTGTGTGTGAACACAGTAGGTGTCTGTGACTGTGTGTGAACACAGTAGGTGTCTGTGACTGTGTGAACACAGTAGGTGTCTGTGACTGTGAACACAGTAGGTGTCTGACTGTGTGAACACAGTAGGTGTCTGTGACTGTGTGAACACAGTAGGTGTCTGCGACTGTGTGAACACAGTAGGTGTCTGTGACTGTGTGAACACAGTAGGTATCTGTGACTGTGTGTGAACACAGTAGGTGTCTGTGACTGTGTGTGAACACAGTAGGTGTCTGTGACTGTGTGTGAACACAGTAGGTGTCTGTGACTGTGTGTGAACACAGTAGGTGTCTGTGACTGTGTGAACACAGTAGGTGTCTGTGACTGTGTGAACACAGTAGGTGTCTGACTGTGTGAACACAGTAGGTGTCTGTGACTGTGTGAACACAGTAGGTGTCTGTGACTGTGTGAATACAGTATGTGTCTGTGACTGTGTGAACACAGTAGGTGTCTGTGACTGTGTGAACACAGTAGGTGTCTGTGACTGTGTGAACACAGTAGGTGTCTGTGACTGTGTGAATACATTATGTGTCTGTGACTGTGTGTGAACAAGCAGACAGTGTTGTGAACTTCTTATCTGCTAGAGACTCTGCCCTCAGAGATCTACTGGACGTACCTATGACACATTCAGGAAGAATGTCACAGATTCCATCTTGCTGAAGTAGACAACACAAGTCTAGGCTGGGAACGTGCACCAGCGACAACACCATGACGGTACCATGGCAACCGCCGGACAACAACAACTTCAAGTGACCTTTGCCTTCAGGACATGTAACCCTGACCACAACACACTCGTTATTAACACGCATCGCATATTCATTTATTTATATATATTCTTATTCCATCCCTGCACTTAGATTTGTGTGTATTAGGTAGTTGTTGTGGAATTGTTAGATTACTTGTTAGATATTGCTGCACTGTCGGAACTAGAAGCACAAGCATTTCGTTACACTCGCTTTAACATCTGCTAAACATGTGTATGGTTCTGCTAACCAATAAAATTTGATTTGATATTTGATTTGAATTAAACATTGTTCCTTTGTTCTGGTTTTCTGTGGGATAATTTCAGTCTCTCGCTCCCCATAGGTGAAACTTGATTCCCTGTTCAGATTTTGTCTGCAGGCAGGCAGGCAGACAGACAGGCAAGCAGACCAGGAAGTGTGTTACTGGCCAGATAAATGAAAGGTTATCTAAGATCAGAGCCCTCAGCTGTTGCTGTATGTCCTCCCTCAGTCTTGGAGAGAGACAGAATGTAGAGGGAGAAGACAGGAGAGAAGAGGAGAGGATAGTAGAGGAAGGTCAGTCTTGGAGAGAGACAGAATGTAGAAGGAGAAGACAGGAGAGAGGATAGTAGAGGAAGGAGACAGAATGTAGAAGGAGAAGACAGAATAGTAGAGGAAGGAGACAGAATGTAGAAGGAGAAGACAGGAGAGAGGATAGTAGAGAAGGAAGGAGACAGAATGTAGAAGGAGAAGACAGACAGGAGAGAGGATAGTAGAGGAAGGAGAGATAGTAGAGGAAGGAGACAGAATGTAGAAGGAGAAGACAAGAGGAGAGGATAGTAGAGGAAGCTCAGTCTTGGAGAGAGACAGAATGTAGAAGGAGAAGACAGGAGAGAGGATAGGAGAAAGACAGGAGACGGAGAAGACAGGAGAGAGGATAGTAGTAGAAGGAGAAGACAGGAGAGAGGATAGTAGAGGAAGGAGACAGAATGTAGAAGGAGAAGACAGGAGAGAGGATAGTAGAGGAAGGAGACAGAATGTAGAAGGAGAAGACAGGAGAGAAGAGGAGAGGATAGTAGAGGAAGCTCAGTCTTGGAGAGAGACAGAATGTAGAAGGAGAAGACAGGAGAGAGGATAGTAGAGGAAGGAGACATAATGTAGACGGAGAAGACAGGAGAGAGGATAGTAGAGGAAGGAGACAGAATGTAGAAGGAGAAGACAGGAGAGAGGATAGTAGAGGAAGGAGACAGAATGTAGAAGGAGAAGACAGGAGAGAGGATAGTAGAGGAAGGAGACAGAATGTAGAAGGAGAAGACAGGAGAGAGGATAGTAGAGGAAGGAGACATAATGTAGAAGGAGAAGACAGGAGAGAAGAGAAGAGGAGAGGATAGTAGAGGAAGGTCAGTCTTGACAGGTGTTAGGTGTTTTGCAGACACTGAGACCATGTAGAAAGCTAGTATTATACCCTGCTATTTATCACCAGTTCTACTCCGTGTCACTAATTTCAAAGGAAGGCCCTACTTTCCCTGTCCTTTTCCTGACTATACGCACTAGGGCCAATACCCTACATCACTATCTGTCCATGCTTGCCTCATCACTGTCATTAGCCCTATTCAGACAGGATTAGTTTTACTGGGGGAGGTAATGTAGTTATGTAATTATGTATATGAGCACAAGACAATATATGAGCACAAGACAATAATTGTAATTTAATTTAAGTCCCGTCCGTATCTGCCATGTCAGTCATTCGTACATGGCAGGAGAGTAATAATTCCAGACAGAATAACCTACTGTTTTTTTGGTGAACTCCAATGTCCTCTGATAATACTTGTCCCGTGCAAATCGACATCCCTGTGTTCTGAGAGAAATGTCTGAGTTTGACAGGTGTTGCTCGCAGTTTGAGCAAGAAAACAATAAGTGATTTGATCAATTGAATGAAGTGCTGCACATGGCCTATATATATATGAATGTCCTACATGTATCAACTTTCACAGTGAATGCCTTTGTTGACATGTTGTGTGTGAATTAATTGAACATTGTCAAATGCATCAATAAAAAATGTTGTATGTATTTAATGCAACCTTTTCTGTTAATAGATCGCAAAGCAGCTGTCACGATCATCATTGTAATCAGACTCAGACCAAAGCGCAGCGTGGAATCGGTTCGACATATTTTTATTTTAAGGAGAACCAAACAACTAAACAATAAAGAATAACCGATACGTGACGTTCTGTAGAGCTCACAGGCATCAACACAAAAACAAGATCCCACAAAAACCCAGTGGGAAAAGGCTGCCTAAATATGATCCCCAATCAGAGACAACGATAGACAGCTGCCTCTGTTTGGGAACCATACCAGGCCAACATAGAAATACAAAAACTAGAGTACCCACCCTAGTCACACCCCGACCTAACCAAATTAGAGAATAAAAGGCTCTCTAAGGTCAGGGCGTGACAGCAGCATACAACTGACCTAAATGTTTGGAACAAGTTCACTTTCTCATCCATAGCCTAAAAACAATATCAAGTGCAAGTTAGCTGTTTAGCTGACATCTGAAGGCTGGAGGGCATTTAGGACGTATTCTACTGCGGATCGCTAAAATATCCTAATAATTATGATCACACTTCCTCACTTTAAATATTATGGTGACACTATACTGTACCAAAGATGGTTTGGTATGGTTTAGAAACATGGGAACCAACCAAACCAACCCGTTGTCGCCCGGACCCGTTGAAATATCTTCATACCTAGAAAAAAACCTCTGGGCTTCCATCATAACTGTCAATTTATTGGAAAAAATGTAAACAATTACAGGGGGTAGTTTGGAAAAAAACTAATGCTATCCGAATCGTCCTCTGGAATAACGGACATTCTGGCATAGTAAATACATAACTAAGGTTCTCTAGTAGTACTAGTCCTGTGAATAGGGTTATTGTCAACTTTTCATACCCATGGTGCTGTAGTGGCATCTATCATTGTTTTTATAGTGTCTCAGTAGCGTCTATTGTTTGGTATCTCACAAGTGTTGATGTGAACTCTTCTTCACTTCCATACAAGTCAAGGCGTAGAACCGAAGCAATGAGGTAAATCAACTGTCTAATTAAGGTTATTAACACCCACACCTGCACAGTAAACACCCACGGTTCACTGCTGTAGTTGATGCAGGATGATTGAGAAATCTTCCATAGTTCTGACAAACTGCTACAATACTATTCAGGACAGAACTGAGCACACCACACCACACACCACGCCACCCCACGCCACGCCACACCACCACATACACACCACGCCACGCCACACCACCACACACACACCACGCCACCCCACGCCACGCCACACCACCACATACACACCACGCCACGCCCACCACCACACCACACCACGCCACCCCACGCCACACCACCACACACACACCACGCCACCCCACGCCACACCACCACATACACAACACACACACATACACATACACACCACACCACCACACACACATACACACCACACCACACACACATACACATACACACCACACACACACACACATACACACCACACCACACCACACACACACACACACACACACCACACCACACCACCACACACTACACCACCACACACACATACATACATACCACACACACACACACACACACGCACACCACCACACACACATACACACCACACCACCACACACACATACACAACACACCACACACCCACACCCACACACACCACACCACACACATGGACAGGAGTGTAGATAGCAGTGTTAGTCAGTGTTAGTCAAGGATGCTTCATCATCTGAGTGTACAGAGTGTATACTGAGTGTACAGCCAGGTATATACTGAGTGTACAGCCAGTTGTATACTGAGTGTACAGCCAGTTGTATACTGAGTGTACAGCCAGGTATATACTGAGTGTACAGCCAGGTATATACTGAGTGAACAAAACATTACAATTGATTGAAACTGATAATCTACACATATTTGACATACACTGAGTGGACAGAACATTAGGAACACCTGCTCTTTCCATGACACAGACTGACCAGGTGAATCCAGGTGAAATCTATGATCGCTTATTGATGTCACTTGCTAAATCCACTTCAATCAGTGTCGATGAAGGGAAGGAGTTTTAAGCCTTGAGACAGTTGGCACATGGATTGTGCATGTGTGCCATTCAGAGGGTAAATGGGTAACACAAAATATTGACATTTCTTTGAACAGGGTATGATAGTAGGTGCCAGAGGCACCGGTTTGAATGTGTCAAGAATGGCAACGCTGCTGGGTTTTTCACACTCAACAGTTTCCCGTGTGTATCAAGAATGGTCCACCAGTCAAAGGACATCCAGCCAACTTCACACAACTGTGGGAAGTCAACATGGGCCAGAATGGGCCACATCCCTGTGGAACGCTTTTGACAGCTTGTAGAGTCCATGCACCTACGAATTGAGGCTGTTTTGAGGGCAAAAGGGGGCTCAACTCAATATTAGGAAGGTGTTCCTAATGTTTTGTGCAGTCAGTATTTGTTCGCTTTGTCTTATTTTGCTCTAACACAACGTGCTGGCCTAAGCTGCTCTCTGAGCGTGTCTGCATGCACTATATTCTGTGAGGTTCATACTGATTGGGCTCCTCTGCTTATATGGTGCAGTACAATGACCATATGGTACAGTACAATGACCATATGGTGCAGTACAATGACCATATGGTGCAGTACAATGACCACATGGTGCAGTACAATGACCATATGGTGCAGTACAATGACCATATGGTGTAGTACAATGACCATATGGTGCAGTACAATGATTATATGGTGCAGTACAATACTTATATGGTGCAGTACAAGGATCATATGGTGCAGTACAATACTTATATGGTGCAGTACAATGATTATATGGTGCAGTACAATACTTATATGGTGCAGTACAATGACAATATGGTGCAGTACAATGACCATATGGTGCAGTACAGTGATCATATGGTGCAGTACAATACTTATATGGTGCAGTACAATGACCATATGGTGCAGTACAATGACCATATGGTGCAGTACAATACTTATATGGTGCAGTACAAGGATCATATGGTGCAGTACAATGATCATATGGTGCAGTATAATGATCATATGGTGCAGTACAATGATCATATGGTGCAGTACAATGACCATATGGTGCAGTACAATGATCATATGGTGCAGTACAATGATCATATGGTGCAGTGCAATGCTCATATGGTGCAGTACAATGCTCATATGGTGCAGTACAATGCTCATATGGTGCAGTACAATGCTCATATGGTGCAGTACAATGCTCATATGGTGCAGTACAATGCTAATATGCAGTACAGTACTATTGTAAATGACAGCCCAATGGCTGGACGTGCTTATTGACTGTCCTGCTGTTCCACTGCATTTATAATGAATAAAGTCCACTACATTATAAAGGTTATTGTGAGGCACAGACAGCCACAGACACACTTGGGATGTCCCTCTCTCACTTCCCTCTCGCTGTTACTTATCTTTCTGCAGAATCTGTGATAGCTTGTACACTAAGACCAGTTAGTGACACAGATTTTAAAGCAGCCTCATATCATCTAGTTCCCCCCCCCATCCTCATGTCTCCCCTCCCACCTTTGTTCCAATAATAATAGAGATTAATCTGTCTGCGCTTTGAGGGAATTACATGGAGTTTTCAGGTCACTGTCTGTCAAGGCCTCGACTCCCAGGTACTCTGCTGTGTGTGTGTGTGTGTGTGTGTGTGTGTGTGTGTGTGTGTGTGTGTGTGTGTGTGTGTGTGTGTGTGTGTGTGTGTGTGTGCGTGAGTGCGTGTGTGTGTGTGTGTGTGTCATGTGTGTGTGTGTGTGTGTGTGTCATTGTGTGTGTGTCATTGTGTGTGTGTGTGTGCGTGCACATGCTGCTGTGTGACCCTTCGTCATATGGTACGGTGGCCCCATTAGGACATAATTGTCCCTTTCTCAAGGTCCTCTAACCAGCAGGAGAGGATGACAGGGCCCAGAACAGTGTGTTACTCAGCACAAATGTCAGTGCATATGTTCATGTGGTGCTCCTCGTAAGGGATCACTCTTTATAATGGCATAGAACCTCCTCAAATGTCTCTGATAGTGCCCTCTTTTGTCTTATAATTAAATATGCCCTTTTCCACTAGATATCTGTAAATCAAAGTGAATCACGGACCTTTCTCAGGTACATCCGAGAAGGCCTTCTTTGTGCTTGATATGAACTCAGGAAGCAGTGATAGAGATTGCAACAGCTTGAGAATGAATGGGCTTAGATGAGTTTACCAGGAGGCATGTGTTTGATCGGGGGAGACTACAAAGAGGAATGTGAGGAATCATCCATGTGCTACTGAAGCCGCCCCTCTTTCTCTATTCATCTCTCTCTCTCTCTCTCTCTCTCCCTCTCCCCTCTCTCTCTCTCCTTCACAGGAAGGGTGTGTGTGGTGCAGCCGTTTGAAATCAGCCTCAAATGAAAGCACTGATGAGCAATTAGAAAAGGTTTACAATGTCGCAATCATCAGCCATTATTATAATCAACTTCAGAGTGAAGTGAGGCCCTTGAAATCCTCCCCTCCACCGCAAACAGGAGGTTGTGTGTGTGTGTTGATGGGAGAGTGAGATAGACTGTGTGACAGAGGGGGTGGGAGAGTGTGTGTGTGTGTGTTGATGGGAGAGTGAGAGAGACTGTGTGACAGAGGGGGTGTGTGTCTACGAGCACTCTTGTGTGTGACTTCTCTTTTTTCTCACTCCTTTTAGAGAGATATACATCAACTTCTCTCCACACACGCAGCACTCACTATAGGAACCCAAGAGCACTTCAAGCCTGACGTGTACTGTTCCCTATGCATCACTCTCCACACCTGACAGCCAGAGTTCCTTTACCTCGAGCCCCATTGCCCACTACAAACTCATATCAGCCCTGCACTTCTGTCTCTCTCTCTCTCTCTTTCTTCTTTTTCAATGATCGCTCATTGGCCAGGTAATGGCAGCTACATGGGAAATGAATGCCTAGTTAACCATGCACAGCCACACACACCCACCCACCCAGCCCACAAACCGACACATTCATTATCCCTGCCCACTCTGCTAACTGCTTTGTGTGGCACTTCACCTTGGAGGGAGATGGACTGGAAATTCATATTTCATCCATAGTGGCTTTTGTTTGATGATTCAGACCGGGATGAGCAGTATGTCACCCTGCATTCTGATGATGCCGTTAGTGTGTGTTATTAACAGAGTTTATGAAATAAACTGTGTGTGTGTGTGTGTGTGTGTGTGTGCGTGTGTTGAGAAAGAAACTCAGTTGGAGATGTGTGATTAGGAGAGAAGGAAGGGCTGTTGAGCTGACAAAACATAGCAAATGTTTTATATAAAGAGTTTAGATTCACACTGTGTGTGTGTGTGTAACGTTCGTCTTCCTCCTCTTCTGAGGAGGAGTAGCAAGGATCGGAGGACCAATGCGTAGCGTGGTATGTGTTCATGATGAATTTATTAAACACAGAACACTAAAACAAAAATAACAAAGAGAATGACAGGAAACGAAATCAAATCAAATGTATTTATATAGCCCTTCGTACATCAGCTGATATCTCATAGTGCTGTACAGAAACCCAGCCTAAAACCCCAAACAGCAAGCAATGCAGGTGTAGAAGCACGGTGGTTAGGAAAAACTCCCTAGAAAAGGCCAAAACCTAGGAAGAAACCTAGAGAGGAACCAGGCTATGTGGGGTGGCCAGTCCTCTTCTGGCTGTGCCGGGTGAAGATTATAACAGAACATGGCCAAGATGTTCAAATGTTCATAAATGACCAGCATGGTACAATAGTAATAAGGCAGAACAGTTGAAACTGGAGCAGCAGCATGGCCAGGTGGACTGGGGACAGCAAGGAGTCATCATGTCAGGTAGTCCTGAGGCATGGTCCTAGGGCTCAGGTCCTCCGAGAGAGAGAAAGAAAGAGAGAATTAGAGAGAGCACACTTAAATTCACACAGGACACCAAATAGGACAGGAGAAGTACTCCAGATATAACAAACTGACCCTAGCCCCCCGACACATAAACTACTGCAGCATAAATACTGGAGGCTGAGACAGGAGGGGTCAGGAGACACTGTGGCCCCATCCGATGACACCCCCGGACAGGGCCAAACAGGAAGGATATAACCCCACCCACTTTGCCAAAGCACAGCACCCACACCACTAGAGGGATATCTTGAACCGCCAACTTACCATCCTGAGACAAGGCTGAGTATAGCCCACAAAGATCTCCGCCACGGCACAACCCAAGGGGGGGGACACAACGAAACAGTGATCACAACGAAACAGTCCTGTCTGGTGACATACCCAAAGACAGAAAACAATCACCCATGAAACACAGGTGGGAAAAGGCTACCTAAGTATGATTCTCAATCAGAGACAACTAACGACACCTGCCTCTGATTGAGAACCATACCAGGCCAAACGCAAAACAGAAAAACGAACATAGACAACCCACCCCAACTCATGCCCTGATCAACCTAAAACAAAGACATAACAAAATAACTTAAGTCAGAACATGACAGTATTGTAATGGTGTGTCTCATATTTGTTAGTGTGTGTGTGTGTGTGTGGGGGGGGCAGCTGTGTGTTTGTTAATGGTGGTATAGAGTCCCTGTGGTCATGTCTGACACAGCAGAGTAGAGCACCAACACTCCCTAGAGGCAGTGGTGTAAAGTACTTAAGTAAAAATACTTAAAAGTACTGCTTAAGTAGTTTTTTGTGGTATCTGTACTTTACTTTACTATTTAAATTTTTGACTTTTACTTTTACTTCACTTCTTTCTTTAAAAAAAGAATGTACTTTGTACTCCATACATTTTCCCTGACACCTAAAAGTACTCGTTACATTTTGCATGGCCAGCAGGACAGGAAAATGGTCCAGTTCAGGCACTTATCAAGAGAACATCCCTGGTCATCCCTACTGCTTCTGATCTGGTGGACTCACTAAACACAAATGCTTCATTTGTGAATTATGTCTGAGTGTTGGAGTGTGCCCCTGGCTATCCGTAAATTTAAAAAACAAGGAAATGATGCCATCTGGATTGTTTAATATAGGGAATTTGAAATTATTTAAACTTTCACTTTCAATATTTAAGTGTATTTTAGCAATTACATTTACTTTTGATTCTTAAGTACATTTAAAACAAACTACTTTGAGACTTTTACGCAAGTAGTATTTTACTGGGTGACTTTCACTTTTACTTGAGTAATTTTATACTAAGGCATACTACTTTTACTCAAGTATGACAATTGGGTACTTTTTCCACCACTGCCTAGAGGACCAGTGACCTGAGACAGCACTATCATCTTACTAACCCACCCACCCTCCCAAACTCTCTCTCTCTCTCTCTCTCTCTCTCTCTCTCTCTCTCCTCTTTTTAACAGGTCACCTGACAAGTCACCTTTGGAGCTGCAGTTCACACATTAAACCCCACTGTTTACCTCCCCACACCCACACACACACACACACACACACACACACACACACACACACACACACAGAGACACACACACACACACCCCTTCCCCACACATACCGTCATTGGCTCTGTATGAGTCCCTCTTTAAGACAACAGTTTTGTATCATCCAGTTTGATCAGCAGCCAGAGCTCCCCCATCACTTGAGTCTCATCAGCAGTCTGCTCACACACATAGCAGGCGGGAAGTCCCAGCCGGGGGCCAAAGGTCGGCCATGTTGGCGCAAGGATTAGCTTAATGCTAGGTAAACTAACAGAAGCGAGATTAGCCTAGAGCCCGCTGACATACAGCACACAATGATAATGATGGGATTTTCACCTTGGGCGTTTTGTTTGCCTGTCTGGATTACAATTAAGCACTGTAGCAAAAACAGAAAACATGCAGAGGGAGTGAAGCAGTGGAGTGTGTGTGTGTGTGTGTGTGTGTGTGTGTGTGTGTGTGTGTGTGTGTGTGTGTGTGTGTGTGTGTGTGTGTGTGTGTGTGTGTGTGTGTGTATGTGTGTGTATGTGTGTGTGTGTGTGTGTGTGTGTGTGTGTGTGTATGTGTGTGTGCATCAAGCATGTGTGTGTGTGTGTGTGTGTCACTCCGTGAGGTCCCCCTCAATGTGACATTCAGTTAATCAGATCTGGATGCTAGCGTGTTGGATCAGTATGTTTTCTACCCCCTCGCAGCCCTCCTCCAATACTAAATAGAAACATCCACTTATCTCTCCCAGAATTTATCCTGTAATCTGTCAAAGTGCTTTTAACTGAAGAGCAGCAGAGACATATTTACTCATTAATTCATGTCAATAAACTATTAACTCAGTGCTGCTCGGAAAAACACGGATTTGCAGAAACTCTCCAAATGAAAAATGTCTCTCTCTCTCTTTCTCTCTCTCTGTCATTCCTATATATACAGTACCAGTCAACAGTTTGGACACACCTACTTGTTCAAGGGTTTTTCTTTATTTTTTGCTTATTTCTACATTGTAGAATAATAGTGAAGACATTGAAACTATGAAATAACACATATCAAAACATGTCGTAACCAAAAAGTGTTTAAACAAATCAAAATATATTCTATATTTGAGATTCTTCAAAGTAGCTACCCTTTGCCTTGATGACAACTTTGCACACTCTTAGCGTTCTCTCAACCAGCTTCATGAGGTTTGCCCACAGTCAACAGTCAACAGTCATAACCCTTCACCCGGAGGTGAAAACAGTGTGTTTTGGCAGAAACAAGAGAGAATAGAGTGGAAGTGGTCTCAGTTCACTGTCAGCTGGTTGAATAAGAAGACGAGCCACGCTAAGTCATTGACACACTGACAGATGGAAAGGGAATAGCACCGGTAGAATAGATAGAGTGGGTGAGTGAGATGGAGGTGAGTGAGAAAGATGCTAGTGCTATTGAGAGGACAGTGGCGGGAGGTGATTCAGCCCAATGGTGCTGATGCTGTAGCTGCATGGAGAAGAGATGGAGGGATGAGATGGAGAGATGACATGAAGAGATTAAATGTGTATTTATTAAGGATCCCCAGCAGCTACGCTCTTCCTGGGGTCTGGCAACATTAAGGCAGTTACGGTATCAACAATTTCAAATATGAAATTACATTTCATAGCACTTTTCACAACACATTAAGGGTGTTCCCTCAGGCCACTACTCTACTATCACATATCTACAACACAAAATCCATGTGTACGTGTGTAGTGTGTGTATTATCATGTGTACGTGTGTAGTGTGTGTATTATCATGTGTATGTGTGTCTGTACCTGTGTGTGTGTCTCTTCACAGTCCCCGCTGTTCCATAAGGTGTATTTTTATGTTTTCTAACTCTGATTCTACTGCTTGCATCAGTTACCTGATGTGGAACAGAGTCCCATGTAGTCATGGCTCTACAGTGCCTTGCAAAAGTATTCATCCCCCTTGCCATTTTTCCTATTTTGTTCCATTACAACCTGTCAGTTAAATGGATTTTTATTTCGATTTCATGTATTGAACATACACAAAATAGTCCACATTGGTGAAGTGAAATGAAAAAATTACTTATTTCAAAAACTTCTAAAAAATAAAAAACTGAAAAGTGGTGGTTGCGTATGAATTCATCCTCTTTGCTATGAAGCCCCTAAATAAGATCTGGTTCAACCAATTACCTTCAGAAGTCACATAATTAGTTAAATAAAGTCCACCTGTGTGCAATCTAAGTGTCACATGATCTGTCACATGATCTCAGTATATACCTGTTCTGAAAGGCCCCAGAGTCTGCAACACCACTTAGCAAGAGGCAGCACCAAGCAAGCGGCACCATGAAGACAAGGAGCTCTCCAAACAGGTCAGGGACAAAGTTGTGGAGAAGTACAGATCAGGCTTGGGTTATAAAAAACTATCAGAAACGTTGAACATCCCAGGGAGCACCATAAAATCTATTATTTAAAAAATGAAAGAATAAGGCACCACAACAAACCTGCCAAGAGGGGGCCGCCCATCCAACACTCACAGACCAGGCAAGGAGGGCATTAATCAGAGAGGCAACAAAGAGACCAAAGATAACCCTGAAGGAGCTGCAAAACTCCACAGCGGAGATTGGAGTATCTGTCCATAGGACCACTTTAAGCCGTACACTCCACAGAGCTGGGCTTTACGGAAGAGTGGCCAGAAAAAAGCCATTGCTTAAAGAAAAAAAATAAGCAAACGTGTTTGGTGTTCGCCAAAAAGGCATGCGGGAGACTCCCCAAACATATGGAAGAAGCTCTATGTCTGGCGCAAACCCAACACCTCTCATCACACCGAGAACCCCATCCCCACAGTGAAGCATGGTGGTTGAAGTATGTTTTTCATCAGCAGAGACTGGGAAACTGGTCAGAATTTAAGGAATGATGGATGGTGCTAAATACAGGGAAATTCTTGAGGGAAACCTGTTTCAATCTTCCAGTAATTTGAGACTGGGACGGAGGTTCACCTTCCAGGAGGACAACGACCCTAAGCATACTGCTAAAGCAACACCACTTAAGTGGTTTAAGGGGAAACATTTAAATGTCTTGGAATGGCCTAGTCAAAGCCCAGCCCTCAATCCAATTGAGAATCTGTGGTATGACTTAAAGATTACTGTACACCAGCGGTACCCATCCATCTTGAAGGAGCCAGTGTAACGATCCTCTTTTGGTGAAGGAGAGTCGGACCAAAATGCGGCGTGTAGATTGCGATCCATGTTTAATCAACAAACGTAAAACACGAATCAATACAAAAACTACAACAAACGTGGAAACGTAACGAAAACCGAAACAGCCCTATCTGGTGAAAACACAGAGACAGGAACAATCACCCACAAACACACAGTGAAACCCAGGCTACCTAAATATGATTCCCAATCAGAGACAATGACTAACACCTGCCTCTGATTGAGAACCATATCAGGCCAGACATAGAAATAGACAAACTAGACATGAAACATAGAATGCCCACTCAGCTCACACCCTGACCAACCAAAACATAGAAATATACAAAGTAAACTATGGTCAGGGTGTGACAGCCAGAGCAGTTTTGCCTTAAGGAATGGGCAAAAATTCCAGTGGCTAGATGTGCCAACCTTATAGAGACATACCCCAAGAGACTTGCAGCTGTAATGACTGCAAGAGGTGGCTCTACAAAGTATTGACTTTGGGGGGTGAATAGTTATGCACGCTCAAGTTCATTTTTTTGGTCTTATTTCTTATTTGTTCACAATGAAAAATATTTAGCATCTTCAAAGTGGTAGGCATGTCGTGTAAATCAAATGATACAAATCCCCCCCAAAAAATCTATTTTAATTTCAGGTTGTAAGGCAACAAAATAGGAAAAAAGACAAGGGGTGTGAATACTTTCGCAAACCACTGTATGTAGTACTGTGCACCTCCCATAGTCTGTTCTTGACCTGGGGACCTCTGGTGGCATGTCTTGTTGGGTATGCCTGGGTGTCTGAGCTGTGAGCTAGTAGTTTAAACAGACACCTTGGTGCATTCAGCTTGTCAACACTTCTTACTAAAACAAGTAGTAAAGAAGTCAATCTCTCCTCCAATTTGAACCATGAGAGATTTACGGGGCCAGCCGTGCTGCCCTGTTCTGAGCCAATTGTAATTTCCCGTGGTCCCTCATTGAGATGGAGAGAGGAGGAAGCACACTTGGCAAGGAGGCAGAAGATCTAGCTGGGTCTTCACTTCTCCTCTCCTAGGTGTAAGACACTGGGCACACACGCATGGGTGAGATCTCTCTCTAGAGGAGAGGAAGCCGTGTTGCCTCAGAGAAGAAGAAAGTGCCTTTTAGTTCCATAATACTTATTAAACAGCTTGGAGTTGGTTCACAGAGTTGGTTCACAGAGCTGGTTCACAGAGTTGGTTCACAGAGCTGGTTCACAGAGTTGGTTCACAGAGCTGGTTCACAGAGCTGGTTCACAGGATATGTGTGAATTTACAGAAACGCACAAGTTCCTTGTTGGTGTGGTTTGACGCCCTGCGTCTTAGGAGAAGGAGGGCGGTTTGGTTAATTAGGGAAACTGTGCAATTAGAAGCGAAACAGGAAGTGCGTGTGTCGTCAGGATGGAATTTCAAACCTGGATAGTGAAACAACATTTTATGGGGTTACACACCTCAGTGACTTTGCAGCTTCTAGGTTCAGAACAAGAAGCTGTGATGAAACCCTACTCTGAGTGGGAAGAGGAGATCTGACACACACACACACACACACACACACACACACACACACACACACACACACACACACACACACCTGTCCTACATGTGTTTATGTAACGTCACAATCTCAACAGACAAGGGTAATCCTGCTGCCTCCCTTTAGGGAGTGAACCCCGACCCCCGACCTCCGCTCTGTCTGACGGAATCTACACAAACCATTATGAGTGTTTCTGTTGTCTCCTTCCCTCCTCTCCCCTCTCTTTCCCCAGTCTCCCATCTATGTCTTTCTCCTCTCTCCTCGCTGTCCTCCCCCTCTGTCTCCTTCGCTCCTCATTGTCTCCGGTTGCATAAAGGGATCAAATGATTTCCCGTTTCCATCCGTTGTCAATTACAACTACGGTGCTCCCGCTAACAGGGACACTTTAGCGTGGGAGAGGAAACGTCTCACACACACAAACACACACACACATACGTCACCCCACAGCCGCCGCTCAAACAATTAGCCCAAAGAAAACACTGTCCTCATTGATTTATTGACCTCCTAGAATGCAGGAATTTGTTATACTATTCTCGAACTTGAAACATGGGAGAAGTGTGTGTGTGCGTGTGTGTGTGTGGTGTGTGTGTGTGTGTGCGGTTCTCTAGTGAGAAAGTTGGTATAGTATCATCTGGAAGTCTTTCAACGAGTGAAGGGGGGAACATGGGAAGAGCTTAGACCGTGTCCAAACCTTGTTAACCCAATCCATCAGCACAGACTCCAGAGACAGACTGTGGGACTGATGCTAACCAGAGATACCACACATTTAGTGTTATTGTGGCAGCTGTGTGCACACTAATGAATACAATGACGATGGCCCCCGAGGGTTTTCTATGACAGGGACCCAGTAGTGGTGAGGTTCTCAACTCTGAGAGGCTTCTTGTTCTTGTCAGACTGTTTGAGAATTGTTTTAATTGATCGAGAGCTGCATCATTTTACATTATTTGGAACTGAGTCAATCATTGTCATGCTTCCTGATTTGATTCAGACTTGTTGAAAACATATTTTTCATTAAAAAAATGTTATGGCCAATGTTGTTTTCCGTTGAATCATCTTTAGTTAGGAATATATGTATTCTTTGGTGGTTTGGCTTTTGTAGGCCCTACCTGGATACTCTCCAGGACTTTTGTAGGCCCTACCTGGATACTCTCCAGGACTTCTGTAGGCCCTACCTGGATACTCTCCAGGACTTCTGTAGGCCCTACCTGGATACTCTCCAGGACTTCTGTAGGCCCTACCTGGATACTCTCCAGGACTTCTGTAGGCCCTACCTGGATACTATCCAGGACTTCTGTAGGCCCTACCTGGATACTCTCCAGGACTTCTGTAGGCCCTACCTGGATACTCTCCAGGACTTCTGTAGGCCCTACCTGGATACTATCCAGGACTTCTGTAGGCCCTACCTGGATACTCTCCAGGACTTCTGTAGGCCCTACCTGGATACTCTCCAGGACTTCTGTAGGCCCTACCTGGATCCAGGACTCTCCAGGACTCCAGGACTATCTGGTCCAGGCCCTACCTGGATACTCCAGGATAGGCCCAGGACTTCTGTAGGCCCTACCTGGATACTCTCCAGGACTTCTGTAGGCCCTACCTGGATACTCCAGGACCCTACAGGACTTCTGTAGGCCCTACCTGGATACTATCCAGGACTTCTGTAGGCCCTACCTGGATACTATCCAGGACTTCTGTAGGCCCTACCTGGATACTCTCCAGGACTTCTGTAGGCCCTACCTGGATACTATCCAGGACTTCTGTAGGCCCTACCTGGATACTATCCAGGACTTTAGGCTCTCTACTCTGTGTGCCTTAGTTGAAAAATGTTGTAGCACACAAACATATTTGAGGTAACAAACCGTTTTCTTTGTAGCAATGTTGCAAGCGTGACGGTCATGAATCCGTTTTCTGTGTATTCTCCATGGCTCTCAGGGGCTGCGGTACAGTGAAGTAATCATTGCAACAATTATCATCTGGGTGATTTCTTTCTATGCGCACTGGTTCTCATAAATAAAAAATTCCAGGTCACACAGCTAAATATTTAGGGGCATATGCGAGTAAAATACGTAGTTGCACTGTAGAGCCGTGTATTTCACTCAACCATGAAGCAAAGATCATTCACTGTAGCATCAATGCTTTATCAAGGTCAGCAACATAGTTTCCTGTTTCTCTCATTATGACCAGTCTATCCAGTTGACACCATAGTGTCCTCCATGTTTGATCCAAAATGGCCTCCCTCCGTGTGGTTTCCATCCGGCCCATTCAGTATCTCACCCACTCTGGGGAACAGAGGAGCCTCCCGCTCTGTTTGACTGGCGTGACCATCAATCTGTAGCTCAGGGGGTTGGCACCAGACTCCACACTGAGGGAAAATTGAACAGCAACCGATAATCTGGGTTTGTGTTGAACAGAAGGAGGGATGTGTCCTCTGAGACCTTGTGATGTTTCTTCTGGCTCTGGACCGGTGTGGATGACGAGGGAAGGCCGACCTGGTCTGGCTTGCCAGAAGAGCTGCAGAGTTTCTACACAGAGATACTGCATAGATACTGCAGCAGATATCAGAGATACTGCAGCAGGTATCAGAGATACTGCAGCAGGTATCAGAGATACTGCAGAGATACTGCAGCAGATATCAGTGATACTGCAGAGATGCTGCAGAGATACTGAAAAGGTACTGCAGCAGATATCAGAGATAGTGTGGATAGAGAGGGAGAGATAAGTAAGATCTGTGTGGGTGTGTGTTAGGCTTGGGCGATATACCGTATATACTGTATACCAGGGTACTTGAAAAAAGCCACGAGATGATTTTTCAATACTGTCAAAACGATTTCATTGAAGTTGTTCAATAAATTAGAATATTTGTAGCTACTTTTTAAGTTGTTACCAGCAGTCAACTTGTGCAATACCTTAAAGCAGATTTCAGATAAAGCAGATTGCATTCCTCATTCCTCATTTCACATGTCACATTATTTGACATTATGAAGCTTACCATTGTGCCCCAGAGCATTTGAGCCAGCCAGGTGTTTGTTTGTAAATAGCACAACGGGAGAAAGCGGGAGCTGGT